>NW_020220461.1:233126-238105 GCF_003070985.1 Temnothorax curvispinosus | reverse complement strand
TCTCTCTCTCTCTCTCTCTCTCTCTCTCTCTCTCTCTCTCTCTCTCTTAACAACGATATAATTTAGAATCACGAAATTAACATACGTAAAAAAACATACGTAAAAATATTACATCAAGTTTACTTAATTACACGTAGGTAGATAGATACATTAAATTATATCTCGGAGTAAGTCATTTTGTTAAAAATTGGTATTTCAGATTTCTATGATACATAAAAATTAAGAGAAAGTTTTATTGAACAATTTGTAACGGTTTATATTTCACAAGTATGGGCACGATAAAAGTTCTTAACAAAAAGCGACAGTTTTTGTTAAGAATAATGTTCCAATCTTGTAAATTTTCCGGCAGCGACAAGAAAGTCATGAATATATTACAGGACAAATAACAAGATGCGCTTTACAGATAGACTTCCAATCGTATTTTGTAAATGTCACCCGGACTGTCTCTGTCGCGCGCGGACGTGATTAAAAAGTATCGGGAAAATATCGGACAAATCGGGTTAATACAAATTTTCTACTTTTGACATCTGCCTTACGTCGCGTACTTTGTCGCGACGGTTTCCCTCGGGCTACTTTCCTCAGTTATGTCTGCGTTATTTCCTGCGTTAAATTCAACGACAGTCTACGGTGGAGATTTCGTTAGTCTTTTTCCAAAGGAGACAATTTTTTTTCGTGTTTTTTGATTCCATCCGTGATCGACAGCTTCCTCCGGAGCAGTCGCGCGTCCGACAAAATACGTTGGAATATTCTATGCGACAAGGTTCTTTAAAAGAGGATAATACTGACGAGCTATTTTCACTTGTTACTTGAGGAAATTTAGTAAGCGTTTTAATTTTAAAACTACTTGAAAACATGATAAATAACAAGTTTTTTTTTTAAATCACTTTTAGAATTATTTTTCAGAATATAGAGCTTTATTATGGAAACCTTTAACATTGAAACTTGTTTGCTAAAATATTGGTTGTCTGTCCGTCAAAAAAAAGACTCATCAACCCTTGTATATTTATTTATACTATAGATATATCTTTTCAATTCCTCCCCTCTGTCTTTCTCTTTTTCTCAAATATATTTTCGGCTATTAAAAATTATGTCTGCAATAACTCTCGTGTCAAATTTTCGGAGTAATTAAAATCATAGATCTTCATAGTAAGAATAGAATCTTGCCGTTATTTGGATTATTTCAGTTTCGTCTCGGTCTCTCAGTAAGTCACGTTAAATAAACCGCAAACGCAAAATAAGCCGTCGTCTAAAAACAGGTATCTATTTTCTTCTCATCACTGCACCGGCGAAGACGGCGCAGTTGTACGGCGATAGTGCTGATGTACCGGGAGACACTCGAAATATACGAAAGCGCGTGGCTGTCGTTGAAATCGGTTTAACGTTTACCGCCATTAATGTCGTTTCGAACAATGCAACGACGGAAAAGGCAGTCACGAACGTCGAGATAAAGGGGTCAGAGCGCGGCAAGAAAGGGAGTAGATGGCAGAGGGAGGTGGAGATGGAGGTAGCGGTTGGAGGAGAGGGAGATTGAAACGGGGTTACTAATTCTCGAATAATGAAGGGATGAATCGCCGACCCCTCGCACACTTCACGAAAGGGAACGCCATCCAAGGGGAGGGAGGGCTCCGCGCGTCGCGCATTGTTGGCGCTTTATTTTCTTCCTCGACCGCATGTTACGCATTATTAGCCGAAACAATGTCACTGGAACAATTAGTCTTTTTCGCGTCTCTATCCAACGAAGACTATCGAACCCCTTTTTCGAGAAATCGAATTTATAATCGCACGCCTTGATTTCCTAAACATTTAGTACTTTTTTCATTTCCTTGTCTAAAGATAGCGATTTCTTGTTGAAGAAGCAATTCTATACTCTTCAAAATAACGTAGAAGAAACAATTTTAAGTACCACGCTAAAATACAGCACTCCGTTTTTCTTTATATTTTCACAAAAAATGTTTTTTCAATATCTAGTACTAGTAATTTAAAGATCATTTGACAATATCGAAAATATTAGCTTCTAAATGGATAGAAGAACATATGAACGAAAATTATCGTAATGGGATCTGAATATTCTAGTACTATCAATGCGCTTTCACGGGCGCGTATTTATACTATTTATATATAGGCGGCAAAAACACTGCGCGACGTCATCGGAGGATGGGCGTTCAAACAAACGAGTTGCTCCTTCCTCAGGACAAGTGGATTCCGTAAGGCGGTGTTTGCGCGTCGTTTTATTCTTCTTTCGTCCCTACAGCGGACTCGTTCTTTCTCTCGCGACACCCACTTATATTGTTATGTAATTTATCTTAGCCACCCCCGGCGCGAAGGAATGCGCGCCCTTCGGGACATTAGCGGCACCGTCGTCGGAGGGGTGTCCTTACTTTTCACTCTCGCTAATTTCGCGCCGCGAGAAGCGACCCGACCGGGTTTACAGGGCGACGCACAATTTCGCACTCTCCCGTTTGACAAACGCGCCAGCTTATCCGAAACTTTGGCACCCCGCGAAAGTTTGCGTTCGGGAGGAGGGAAAGAGACGGAGAAGCGAGAAACAAGCGCGCGACGCGAGGCCGCGTATCAATACTCTCCGATGGGAGAGATTAATTGAAATCGCAGCGGGAATCGCGCAAGCCGCAGCTGAAAAAACCAATCCATTAAGAATTGAGCGTTTCCCCTGTTGCTCTTCGCTCGTCATTTATTTAGAAGTGTTTGAAGTAAACAGAATTTGTTAAGAGAATATCACTCATATCTATATGTTTTTACTTTATTATTAATATCTTTCAGTTGTAGAGAGATAATTTTCCTATCTGTTTATTCCATTGATTTTAGGACTCTCGATGGACGAAAGAAAAATGTTTAATTTCAAGCAATTATCTTTCCTAAAATAGAATAATTATATAAAGACAAGATAGGTTCTAAAAAAGCAAAAACTTATTCTTGGTGCGGAATAAAGAGATTTCAAGGCGGCAATAACTGCGTATCCATATTCATAAAGGCTAAAAGGTGCTTACACACGTAAAAAGGTTAGAAACACGCTTAATACCGCTACTTATACTGTCTCCTCCATGAAGAAACCATATTTAAGAACCGAAGCCATATTTTTATCCACTGACGCGCACATGTCGACTTCGCATAAATGGTAGATGATTTCATGTTGAAAGCAAACCGCTGTCAGAGGCACCGGACATAAAAAGAAACCATCACAATCGGTATCATATATGTACTGACAGGTGCACGATTTCGGCGTGCTGAGATAATGAAAATCATCACAAACTATTTAATAACTATTAATTAAATTTGCTATCTCTTATACGCGCGCGCGCGCGTGCGTTTAGAAAATATTTTTGGAAGATAATAAGAAATGCACTAATCAAACATTTATTAAATATTTTAGAATAAAATCTTTACTAATTGAAATACCATTTAACTATTAGTCTTTCATTAAACGAAAGATATCAGAGAAGCTATTAAATAATTAAGTTATTAAATAATAGGAACATTTTTAAAATAAGGATTCTCTGAATCGCCAATTTTCAGAATTAGGTCATCGAATTATACATTCCCGCTCGTTTAACCCGTTGTGGTCACACCTCTTAAAAATAACGTAGTGGTCACACGGGGTCCAATGGACCCCACAACAGTTTCCATTTGCGTTCTTTTTGATGTATCGACTCAAACCTTGAACTGGAATTAATTTATGACTTCCTCTTGATAATCCAATAATTTAAAAAATTTTTTTATGTTGAAAAAACGCGAGAAAAAAAATTTTTTTTCGAGAAATTTGACTTTTTTTACAAAAATATTCATCAAAATTTTTTGAGATAGAGTAAAAAAACTTTGTGCGTTTTACTTTCAAAATAGTATACTTTTGGAAAAAAAAAAAAAAAAAAGCCTGGGGTCCACTGGACCCCATGTGACCACAACGGGTTAACGAAATCAGCATCGATTAAAATTTTAGAATTCTACATTCCGTTAGTGTTAAATGAAGATAAGATAGGTAAAGCGTAGATGAAGCGTGGTATGTTTTATTAAATCGTCAAATTGGCTCGATATTGAATTTATTGCATTTATTGCACACATGTCGTCAGAATAGCAACGCATTTTTTTGCATATTTGCAAAATAGGCGAAAGTTAACCGTATATACGGCAAAGTGACACGACGGAATGGCCGCGCGAGTAAGAAGCTTTAGAACTTTGCGGTTCGACCGCCGACTGTACCTTCGTTGTTGATTCTAGGCCGGCGTGTGTGTGTGTGTGTGTGTGTGTGTGTGTGTGTGTGTTCGTGCGCGATACCGAAGTGTTGAAACTCCTCTCGCTATCGTTTCCGCGCATTCCGCGAAGAGAGCCTCTCTCGGAAAAAGTCCGACTGTTTGCATGTGCGTATGTGTGAGTGTGTAAGAGCGTATGTAAGAGCGCACCCTCCGACGTGGCGTCTAGTTTCAGTTCCTTCAGGGGAGAAAAGGAAGTTTCGTTGAGGCACGGACTTCGAAATGCACCGTGCGTTTTTCAACAGGGTACGTGTACGAATACATCCCGCGCAAATATGTAAGCATTCATCTTTCTTTCGTATCTTTCCTATACCACGGCCAAGCCAATCCCCTTCGTATCCACGTGTCATTCACTCGGCTTTTCGCCATTTCAGGCGAAAAATAATATTAACCTTTCCAAGGTCTTACTAATTGTAAGTTTCTCACGAGGTTTACGGTTGAAGTTGCGAGAATCAAAATGGTTGAGAATTAAAACGAGAGTGAAAGACAATACATAATTAGTTTTTTCAGTATTAACAAGGAAACTGAGATTATTTCTAAAACGTAATATAGTGTCGTTACTACTTAACGTAATTTAGCACATAGCCCGGACTCTCTTCGCATTGGTAGTATTACGGTGCTGCTATATTTTACTACACATATATACATACATACATACATACATACATACATATATATATATATATATATATATATATATATATATATATATATATA
>NW_020220461.1:212864-233116 GCF_003070985.1 Temnothorax curvispinosus | reverse complement strand
ATATATATATATATATATATATATATATATATATATATATATATATATATATACTATACATGTATATATATATATTTATTTGTGTGTTAATGTGTGTGTGTGTGTGTGTGTGTGTGTGTGTGTGCGTGCGCGTGCGGGTCGTGTGTGTGTGTGTGCGCGTAAGAGATGCCACAAAGAAACACGAAATGTATAAGATAAAAGATCGCGCGGAATACGAGTGTCGAGATACGAATGCATTTGCCCGCTAAAATATCATCCGCTGGAGTCACTCAATAATAAGCAGCTAGTGATATTCATCCGTTACTTAACTCCCCGCGTAGCCGTCAGCGTAACAAAGCTAACCCTATCCGCGCAAAGCAACCCTATTCCCCTCGAGGATGCATCTCGCGACGTGCACCTGCGCTGAGGCTGCTATGCACGCCGGTAGCAAAGGGACGAGGGTGAAAGGGGAGAGAGTGAAGATAAAGCAGAGTGCAAGACGCGGATGAAGCGCGGCAGCGAGAGAGAGTGCCGAGCGGCGAAGAGAAGAGAGCCAACAGGCGAGGAAGGAAAGACGGCGGCAGGATAGACAAATAGAGCGAGAACGAGATAGGGAACGTGCGGGCGTGCGAAAGGGAGACGGCGGAAGCTACTAGGGATGATGTTAGGGCGAGAGGGGGATCCGGAGAAAGATAGAGCTTCACGTAGCACTTTTCCTTGTATTACTTAGCCCAGGGTATAACCCACCGTGGCGTCGGTGGTGCCTATATCTCAGCCGAGGAAAACCACCCTCCGTGTGCGCGTATCTCTCCCTCCCTCCCTCCCGTCCCGGCCTTCCGACCCCCCGCGCCACGTTCGCCCCGTTCCATCGCACTCTCAATCCACCTTCTGGCAGCTCACTCTCCCGTCCCCCGACCCTCTAACCACCCCCCGCGCGCTCGTGCTCGCTCTCACCCTTCCCTCTTCGCTCCTCATCCCTCGCTTCGCTGTACCACCGCAGTCCCCGACATACTCTGTTCTCTCTACCCGCTCCCTCTCTCTCCCCCCGTCCGATCCCACCCACCTAAGACCCCTCTGACACCCACCCTACCCATCCCACTCTTCTCTCTACTCTATACCCATGCTCCACCGTTTCCACCCCCCGACAATCCCCCTCGCCGGTGCCTCCATCCGGCGCTCCGACTCAACCCAACGCCAACCACCCGCTGAAGGTGGGTGCGCCCTACTGGCGCCTGAATCATCCCGCCCGAGGCCGCATCGGGGGCGAAGGGAAGGGACGGGGAGGGCAGAAGGGAGGGCGGGTGGCTGACTGAGCTAGGGTTTTGGCGGTAGAATGGTAGTAGTGGCGGCTGCTGCTGCTACTACTGCTGCTGCTGTCGGGCGAGAGTTGGCGAGGGGACGGGAGGGTGATTCGTTGGTTGGTTGGGTTGGCAGGGAAACAGGAGCGCGCGGGGAAGAGGCAGAAGAGAACGAGAGAGAATTCGAGCGCAAGGTACGTACCCGTGGGGTTGAAAGGGGGCGTCAAGCCGCCGACGTCGTCGTCGTCGTCGTCGTCGTCGTCGTTGTCGCCGCCGTCATCGTCGTCGGGTACCGAAGCCTACAGACGAGGGAGAAACGAGGTGCCAGGAGGGATATAAGGCTTCACTAATTATTTTTTGTCGGTCGCTCGACGGGGGGGATGCGACTACCGGCAATGACTGAAATTAAATGAATGAGCACCCCGCCTGCGTCACGCTGGAAAAGAGGAGGGGGGAGGGGGGAATGATACGGTGGATGATGGGGGAACGGATAGCTTCTGGCGGGATTTCGCTACGAGGGTGGCGTACAGGGACGAAAGCCGACGTGGGAGTACGCAACGGGGGCGGTCGCGGACGAGGGAAAGGATTATGAATAGGCTGTTCATTTCTTTCTCAAGTGTGAAATTATTAAGGATGGCGCGCCCACGAGAACCCCGATTCCTTTTTCACCATCGTGTTATGTATCGCACATCACCGCGAGTATCGCGCGCGTGGGAATATCTCTTGTTTCGTCGTTATAATCCGTGTGTACGCTTGCAACTGTCACGTCCGTGTTTATCATATGTAATATTGCACATGAAAAAAAAGAGAAAAAGAGAGACCACCATAAACAGTACTCTTTGCCAAAATTTGTTTTTATACATATTCATTATATTTTGTTATTATTTCATTATATTTGTTATATATATTTATTATATATTCGTTTTTATATATATTTATTATATTTTTTAAGACATAATTGACTGCTACAATTACTTATCGATATACATCCGATGTCGAAAAATAAAAAAAATTACTTGTGACTTATCATCGAAGAGCATTAAATTTGGAAATCAGTAGTTTTATTTTCATAACAGGTGTGTAACATATTAAATTCAGTAAAAGTTTGAAGGAGAAAGTACGATATTTAATGAGATATTAAAAAATATCGGATAATTCATTATTTTACGATATCCAAGTGCAAATGTGATACTATATATAAATCGTTTCATATGAAGGATTAATTTATATGGGCGATTTTTCGAATTAATTTAATAGCTCTGAAACGCATTCTACGAGATTTTATTTCACTATTTTTAGTACCAAGATTTACATATTTTTGCTAACTCTTCCTTAACAACGATATCGGTCGGTCGTTTCACGGTAGATCTTGACGCCAGAAGGGATAACTGAAAAAGAAAATGAACGAAGGGACAGAAAACTCGGAATCGGAGTCGATGTCGCAATGTTGCGAGTTGGGAGTAACGAGAGTCTCAAGTGGGAAAACTTCTTCGCGTTCGTGTCGAGAAATGGATATTATACCAAGGATTAAAGAGGTCGCGCATGGAAAGCGGGTGGCCGCGGTAAATGTTTTAAAGTGTGAATTCACTCCTTGGAAATTGTGAGTTTTTTTTCTCACTCTTTTTCGCTCGCAGCAAGATTTAAATAGCGCAGTTCTTCGAGTTGACAAAGGATTCGCTTGACAATCCGGTGGTACACATCGCGCGCTCGAATTACACATCTACACAAATTGAAATTGTGTTCTAAAATTGTTTGTGAAATATAGAACCTGAAAAAGGCGGATAAAATTTGCGAAATTTATTTTCAAATCGACTGCAAATTGATCAAAGAATACGCTCGCAATTTTATATAATACTCCGTGTAAAACGTAGCCCCGGAATATAACCATTAAATAAATTAAAATTTGCATTTGTGCTTTGCCAACAATTCTACCGCGTTCTGATCGCGTTTTTCGCGACTGAAAAAAATCAGCGATGTTGCAAATTACGTTAATCTATTCTAAAGCAATTAATTTCGCGCGCACGTGTTTTACCGGCGCGCAAACTCGTCGTTAAATCTTCGCGGACGCACGTGTGTACCATTCGCGGGTTTGCGAACGGGAGAGGGTAAGTTCCAGGGTTGTAGACGACGGGAGGAGATACGCGTGGTGGAGGGGTCGGCGGATCCATCTAAGGCTTGGCGCAAATACGGCTGCATCAAGCCAACATAAATACGCGGAATGAGGTAGCAAACGGTACAAGAGTCATTCCATCCTTTCCTGAGCGTATTTCAACGATAGCTTTAAGCATCAGGCACGTGTACGCGGTTTCGGTGCGGCGCGGAGTATTCGTGGAACTGGGACGAGGGGTCGCGGCCGAGGGAATTAAAATCACCCCGCTTATTACCGACGTGCGGCTTTCCGGCCGCTGACTGTTGCGAGATCGACCGATATACGCGTACGAGAGAAAGAAAAAGGGGACAGCCCTGTTTGTTGTTGTATGGGTACTTAATAATTTTAGAGGGGTGGCCGGCCTCGCGTGTTCCGTAAAAATGAATGCCGTCAATTTGGCCCGCACCCCGCGAGGGTCAGATGCGGCTTTATGTGTAACGGCATGCCACATTTTTCCGAATGTGACTTTATGGCTACATTGTTTGTATTGCGCAATTACAGTTTTTTTTTAAACAACAAAATAAAGGAAATTTAAATGTAAATCATATAAGCCAAAGTATATATAAAAAATTATAATATTCTAAATTAAAATTTATAATTTCTTTATCCAAATAGAACTTTGAATTAAACTTCGTTAATTATAATTTTCGTTACTTTTCTTTTCTATAATTAATTTTCGAGTGAACAAGCGTTTATACAAAAGCTAGCAGGTGGACAATTTAAAACAATTGCGAGCAAAATGTAAACATCATATTAGTTATACATTAATTTTTTATCCATATAATACATTTCAATTCTGGCAGATTGATATGATTTTCACGATTATGGTAAATCATGTAACAGTTTATATCACTTTTCCTGAAGAAAACTTAGAACTAGGAAAATTATAGTGGCATATCTGAAAACAACGTCGTATACCCTCCGGCCATCGAGGGCCAACTTTTTCGATAGGGTACTGGTTTCCCCCCTCAAATCACATTTTGCCTAGGTCAGCCGCGTCCTTGGTTTCTCTCGTTTTTTACCGCGACATAACTTTCTACCTCGGGAAAACATCCCTTACGTAAGAATCGATATGTTCGCGATGGAGGACTTCGAACGTGAGCGAGAGAGCGAGAGAAAGAGAAAGAGAGAGAGAGAGAGAGAGAGAGTGAGAAAGCTTTGGTGTGTGCGCTAAGGAGTACCAGCGTTCGTTCCGGAGTTCCCTCGGCGATGCTTCTCGAGCGCCGGAAACATCCCTTATCCTTGAGACGCGCAGTGCCGGGAGATTCTTCCTGCCGTTCGACTGCACCCTCGACCTCCATCTCTACCCCTTTAACTCCATCTCCGTCTCTCTCCTTCCATCCTTCACTCACTTCTCTCTCTCTCTCTCTCTCTCTCTCTCTCTCTCTCTCTCTCTCCAGTCCTTACCATCTTCCCTTTCTCCATCGGGGTCCCTTCTAACATCTCTCGCTCGGAGGAAGACCGAGTAGATCGTCTCCGAGAGACGACCTACACGTCCCGTGACGTGCACGTAGAACGTGCTTTGCAGGATGCTTGAAGGTTGGGCCAGGGTAGAAAGCGTGGGCGGCGGAGGGCGAGAGACCGAAGCGGCGGCGGTGAGAGAAGACGGGGGCGAGAGAAACGACGTCGGTGGTACGACGTCGTAGCGGAGCCGGGCGAGGGTGTTTGTTCGGGACGATAGTGTAAGACGGTGACGTGCACATCCCTTGCCAGCCAGCCTGCCAGTCTGCCAGGCAGAGGAGAGTCTGCTTGCCTCTGCCTTCGCTACCACTGGAAATGGAGGGTGGTTTCAACCCTTAGGTCGAGCGCGGAGCTTCGGTGTGAGTGTGCTTGCGGGGGGTCGGAGGATAAGAAGGGTGAGAAGGGGGGTAGTTTGAGGTGGCGAGGCCGAGGAGGAACGATGGTACGAGGACGAAGCGGGATGGGTGGATGGGTGGGTTGGTTGGTTGGTTGGGCGGAAAGGGCGGGCTGCGGCGAGAGAGGGTGGCGGAAGGGTAACGAACAGAACGAGGGGGAGAAAGAGAGTAACGGACTCGCTCGCCACCCTGTACGCCACGTAGTAGTAGCCAGGGGCCGAGGAGACTTTCGAGGTCGCTCGGCAGGGCCGCCTTAATTATCCCTTGCTGAAAACTTTCCCGCGTTCACCCCCTCCCTCCCCCTCCTTGGTCGACAGAACTCCTTCTTCGGGGTCGCTCGTCGTTCTTACAGTCTGCCTGGCTTTGTTGTAACGCAAAAAGGTGTAACGATCTCATCATCGAGCTTGTCGGTCGATGACGAGAAAGACGGTCGCTTCGGCTCAAACGGCCGTGTGCCCCGTTGTCCCGTATGCTCGTAGAATGATTTTGCGGCAAACGACGATCTCGATAATGAACGGTGATTATGCGCCCGGATACGGGGATGGAGATTAATGCAGCGAGGCGCTTACGCGAGATGGTTCGTCGGTTGGCCCATTGTCGTAGTTTGGCTAAAACAGATAGCAACGAACTATCCCACGCGAATGCCACGGCCGCATTGTAGAGATAATGCTAACGTTATGATGATAAAATTAACTTGCATGCTTTCACACGTGTTTACGGAGACGCACGAGTTTCGGAGCGAATTGTTTTTCAGGATCGGGACAAAATCTAACTTGACTATTAGTTCGTCATGTTTATGAGAAAGAACGTGTTGAAGAATTTTATCTTTCCGGAAAACTATGTCGCGAGAAGTGAAGTTGGAGAATTGTGAACAAGAATTAAATTTACTAAGAGACAACTTAATCAGTTTAGATACAGTAGTATCATAGCAATAATGTTAAAAGAAAATATCGTCTTCGTTTTTAATACGATTCAAAGTTTGAGTTTCCGATTATTTAAATGATGATCAAACTCAAAATAATTTTATTTTATTCACATAACATTTTCTATATTGCGATACCACGTGGCATTTACAGAGGATAATAATCGATAACAGAAACAGAAATAAGATGGGTTCCTAATTTTTATTTTCGCTTTAACCAACCCGAAGCACGACAGAACAGCGTTAAAGCGATCCCAAGATTGAAAAAAGAGAAACACAAAGTACGGACAAAGAAAAGGTCTCGGTGTTGTATATTTCGCTGCGCGTTAACGAGGGCCTGCCGAAGAAATGTCCACCTCGAGAGAAGCACGAGAGAGACCACGCTCGACGGCGTCAGTGTTGCGTTTCCACGGTCGCAAAATTATTAATATCCCAAGTAATTGCCCCGCTACTTCTATTCACGTTATTCCTTCCTCCTCTCACCCGAGCTTTCAAAGATTCCTGGAATTTCCAGGAAAGGACGCTTAACCTTCGGGATTTCGGTGGAAAAGTTGCACCACGGTCCAACCCCTCATTGCCACTCGCTATAGAAAGAGCGTAGACGGGTCGAGGGAAACGGTCGGGGAGATACGACGGTGATGGTAGCGTCGCGGGGAGGGAGGGAAAGCGTACAACCTTCCTTGGATTTTGGAATTTTACAGCGACATCGTGCGTCCCTGAAGCTAGGCGAGAACGTTGGAAGGTACGATGTTGGCGACGAGGGCGGTAGAACGGAGTTGCGCTCGTAAGGCTGAAATGAAAGAAGGAGGGAGAGGGCGAAAGGAAGAGCAAGGTAGGAGCGAGACAGAGAGAAAGAGAAGAGGAGCGGAGAACCCTAGTGGAGCGAGAGGGCGGACCGGAGTTCTGGCGATGCTCTCTACGTTGGAGGGTGAGTTACCGAGGACTCGGGGACCCAACCCTCTTTTCTGGACTCACACCCTCGCTCATCTTTCGCTCACCCCCAACCACCTGCAACTCACCCTGTCTCCCCCCATCCCTTCCCCGCGCCCCGTATACCCTTGTCGTACCTACTGCCGCCTTTCCTGCCTTCTACGGCACTCCGACTCCTTCTCCAACGGCAAACACGGCACATTGCCCGGAGTGTTGCGTTGTTGCCTCGCCAGGCGTCCCTTCTCTCCCCTGCGAAGCCCCCCTCCCCGCCCCTCCGCTCTCGCCAACCGTCCTCCACGTTCAATTTTGTATAACTATCCGGCGTGCATTACGAAAGTTGCCGCGAAACTTTTCCCTCCCCCGCACGAGACCGCCCCTTTCAACCCCCTGCTGGCCAACTCGGAGCCGGTTCGATTAACTCTCTTTCTCTCTTCGCGCGCGCCACTCACGCGAACGCGACTCATTGGGGTTGTTTTTTGTCCTTGCCGTTCCGGCGCACTAATACGCGTCAATGTGTCTGTTTTCCAAAAATGCGCATCTTTTCACATTGAGTATCGCTATTATCGTTCGCATTTTTTAATCCTATACGGTACACATAATGTATAAAAGTTTATACAAATTAAAATAAAAGGATATCTTTAAGTAATTAAATTTAGATCATGCAGAAATATATTTTGAATAATCTAGAGATTATCTACGTAAAAAAAGATAATTTTCCGTAAGAAAAAAATACTATACAATGAAATATGTATTAATGTTTTAAGCTCTCTCGCGTCATTTTTTCTTATTTCTTGTCGAATTAGGGCATCTCAAGTATTTAGCTCAACAAGTAATCGGCAATTAAATTTCGATAAAGTTATTAAACGTGATTTTGAAATTGTGGGAAGAGAAATGTGTCATCATTTATGTCAGAGAGTGAAGTATCCTTCAGGTCCGAGATATCATACCAAGGTTGAGTGAATTATCCGGCTTGCGTATGCGCGATATCTTGCGTGTGTTATCTAAATTACGCATCTGACGTGTCGGGTGCACTAACTGCATTACGTTGCTTGATATCCGAATCGAATAATGTGCTTTGCTGTTCAACCTACATCAAGTCGTTCGTGACAAGCTCTGACCTGCCGAACATTACTAACTTATATGATACTATCATTTACGTACCTGCTACATCATTATGCGCGTCGCAGATATACATATATTTTTTTCCCCTACGAATATATATCTATATAGCATGTAAATCAAAGTGGAATCTTAAAACGCACTCAGAATTTTTGCGGAGATCTTCCTTCAGAGAAACTTTATACGAAGATACCTTAGATCCTGAATACTTTCTTTTGTAATGTATCCGGAGAAAATTCCAGTTAATTAATTTTTTAATTTTAATAAATTAATTTTAATTAATCTTTCTTTAAATAAAAAAATCCAAGAATATCGAGAATCGCCGTGACGGATACATTATCATTTATGAAATTGATATTTAATAAAGTTATCGTCGCGCGAAAGATCAAATCCATATAAATTACATTAAAGGAAAGTTTCGCAAGACATTAAAATCCAATCAATTTCACTTATTGACTTATATTGATTATCCTCCGAGGAGCTGAAACGCAACCGCGAGACTTCGCCGAGTACGTGACGCTCCTATATCCAACCCACGCGTTCCAAGAATGCACCAGCGTACCGTACGCCCGAGAATTCACCTGCAAAAAATTCCCAGTTGCACCTACTTCTCCTAGTGGAGAATATATATTATATAAACGCGCGCGCGCGCGCGCTCGCACACAGAAACACACGGAGACAACGTGCGCTACACCGAGAGGTTGTCTCGGTGGCGTGCACGGCCGATCATCGTTGCAAGTTCGCGCAATGATGCATACGAGGGTACAGTCCAAGTCCACCGTAATCCCCTTTCGATCCAGCGAGAGAGCGGCGGGGAAGGGTGGAAAGGAGGAAGAGAGAAAGCTACCCTTCGGAGGGTAGGCGCCTCCGCCCTTCGTAAGCAGCAAGCAGCCTCATATCCGTGACAAACCCTTTCCCTCGCGGACGCATGTCAACCTTATGCACGCGCGCGCATCGGCGCACCTGTGCGCTTGTATGCGTGCTATTCGAGCGCCCATCCGTTCGACTAAATGCATCCTAGCAAGCCGCAGAGAAGCAGCGGCAGCAGTAGCAGCAGCAGCAGCAGCAACGGCTCTGTAGTGACGGGGTAGCAATAGCAACAACAGCAACGGCAGCATGAGTTTCCTCCAGCAGTAGTAGTGGCAGCGGAGGGTCTCCTCTGACAGCAAATCGATTGAACGGTATATAATTTATACCACCCTCTGGCTCGTTTCCCTTTGGGTGCCCACCTACGTGTGGCATACACATATACCCCTCTCCCGCCGCTCGTCCTCCATCGCCTCCATGCGCCTCTGGGGTGCACGCCGTGTACCTTTCGCCCCCTGTAAAATCCCCTTCCCCCTCTGAATAGTCATCGCACGAGTATTTCGCCTGTCGACGAGCGAGCCGGCGGATAATGGGGAAACCGCTAAATATGTGTCACTGTGTGCATGTTAAACGCGTGGGAGTCTACTTAGTAAGTGTTTATCGTGTGTCCGTGACTATGTCGCGCGACTGATGTGAGCGAGAGCGAAGGCTCGCTCGCTCTATCTCTACGCGTTCGCGTCGCACATGCGTGTCCACGTGTACGAGGGAGGTACACGTTCTCTATGTATGTACGAGGGAGGGGGGGGGGCAGGTACACGTGTGTCCGCTAGGCGAACTGCGCGGCAGTTAGAAGCGTCGTGGATGTAGCGCCGATCGTCACCCTTGGCTAACAGCACGACCTGGACCTGACCGCGCTGTAGGAATAGGTGCGCATATGCCATGCCATGCGTGCGTGTGTATGCGTGCGCGCAATACCGCCTACTTCACCGCCGGAACTGTTGATTGCGGTCGGCGGGATGCGAGGAAAAGCGCACGACCACCACCCATCAACCACTCATCGCGACGTCCACCCCTTTCCGCGTATTCGAGCGCGCGAAAGTGTGTCCCATCTCGCGCTTTTCGGCCGATTTGAAGTGACTTTCGACACGGGTTTTTAGTTTCGAGACCGATAGGCTTGTACAATATAATAGTATCCGATATCACATTTGGCGATGAATAGAATAACATGCACAAGTGAGATATCGATGAACACCTTTAGAAAACTTTTGAAAAACAAAGAAATTATTTTATATAGACGTTTATCTCCCAAGTAGCAATTAAATTTTGTTGTGTCAGTCGCAGCTGGAAGGATTGTAGTCAGGTCTCGTCAGAATTTACTTTTTCAAAAAGCGCTTGCAATAAAATTATTGCAAGAATTAGCGCCTGCGATACGTTTATATTAACACTTATATTACGCAGGGAATAGTAATGTAGCTTTTAGTTTTCGACGACACATAGTTCTTGGGTAAAATGCTCGAGTTACACTGTTAATATATCTGAAAAATAACACGTGCGATATACGCCGGTGCGGCGTTATTATGTTGAAGCGTGTAAAATGTTCTCCATTAGATGAATATAAATAGATATTATTTCATTTGATTTTTATAGCATATTTTTGCCGCGGACGGCACCACGAGTGCGCCATTACTATAGTAATGCAACCTCGATGCATACATCTGCGCAATGAATGAAGCAATTCATAACTACGATGGAAGAAACCCGGTAGGTAGTGCGACACGCTCGTCGGGGAGGTTTTATTAATTAACGAAAATTCGCGTTGCCTGGCATGCTTTTTGAATATTTTAGCGCGGGTTTCTTATCGCGACATTGTAACACGCAGCGTAATACGTTAAAACGCAGAAAAGTGGGTCACAAGCAATCGATAGTACGTGAGGGAAATAATTTTTTGCGTTTGTAATTTCGGCGTATAAGTAGACATGTGTACAGTCGCTTATATATATAACACTTGTTTGCAACACTTTTTTGACTTTTACTTCTACCTTAATTAACTCAGAATCTCTTAACACAGATTTAATTATATATCTTTGATATCTCGATAGATTACGTTAAATCATAAATCCTAATACAAATATCACGGTAGGAATATAAGGCTTGCTTTCTCTCTCAGATATATAAAGTAGCGCGTACGTGCCTGTTGGCGACGGTAAATTTTATTTCGACCCTAAAATTTGCGCTCCGCCGCCGGCACGAACGCAAACCGCCCTTGTTCGAAAATCCGCTCTTGAGTATCTCGGGAATGGACGAATAATGTGACTATTGCACGTCCTAGATTTATTTTCGCATATATTCAGATTAGCCGGTCGCACGTATTCGTCCGCGGCTCCATTGTTTGTAATGCCCGGCGCAATGCGTTATCACGCGCCAGCGCTTGACACAGAATCAGCCTGGAAAAAGCTGCCGCAACAAAATTGCGCAATGTCGCTACAACCTCACTTGTATTTTATTACCCGGACTATGCGCCGCGTCGATGTGCGATGATGGCTTGACGCATCGGCACCGATAATCGATGGCAACTAGAAAAAAAGGTGTCCAACAAGAATCAGCGATAAACGACTCGCGCCGTGTTTATACGCGCGCACCCTTCCCCCCTCTTCTTCTCTCTTTTTTTTATTTTGTTTTGTTTTGAGAATTTTTATTCGCATATGCGCATCAATCAGCCAGGTGAGAAATTATTACAATGACTCGTTAACAGTGAAAATTCTCATGACACGCCCCGGTGACGCATGATGGCTCGTTACAGCGAGAACACAACGCTGACCTGAAATATTTTGATGACGCTCGATAATAGTGTCTCGCAGCCAGAAGCTCGCCCCATCGATCTGGTTATCGCATGCACGTGTAATTTAAAAACTGCACAGACGACCCGCTTTAATGGTTTTCAATGATGAAGCGGCGACATAGCGACGCAGTGAATTTCCTGCTATCAAATCGATCGCGGAACAAGAAAATACGATTAATAAAAGCGGACTGTAACGATCATGAAATGCGTCGCGAATATTCGCATTTCGGGAACGATGAACTCTCAAATTTTGCTCGGATTTACGTTACACGTCGCATAAGTGTCGTCTGTCTCGATTCGCGCAAGTAAAATGAAAGACACAATTACTTCTTGTTTCTGAGGTATAATGCCGCCAAATTTAATCCACCGCGCGGGACAAATAGACGACGCGTGAATGGATTTTTAAAAAACAGGACAACATTTCTCGGCAATTACGGCGCGTCACAATTGCGAGTATAAACAATCCGACCGCGTCGCGCGACGCGTTTCGACGAGTCGCAGCCGGTCCCAGGAATTTTGGTCCGTAATGGAACTATCGGATCATCGGCGCCTGTGACGTCAGCGCGAAACCGTCGGGGAGCCCTTTTTGCGAAATCGAACCAGCAGTTCGCCCCAGTTGGTCCCGTACACCCGGTACGCCCCGACGTGAACGTGGATGGATTCGCAGGCGCGCGAGTCGGTGTAATTCAGATCATTTCTGTGTGCGAATGTATGTGCGACATGCACACGTGTGCATGTGCGCGTGGGATGCGCCGCAATATCAGAGCCAAAGGGTAGATTCGTCGTCGGTGTATGTACGATCGTTCAAAGTAACTCCCGGCATGAGCAGATTCTTGTCCGCGGAGAGTAGCGGAACAAAATTATTGTCTGCGATCGCACCTTTAAATCGTTCGCATCATACAAAAAACTTAGAAACGTGTTTCGCCGTGGGCCACTCTACCACTTTTATAAAGACGAATTTACTGAAATTTCTCTTCTTCTTTTTCCATGAAATCGAACTTCTATATTCTCAGTTAAAATTAGAAAGTACTGGTACATCAGATTAGAACTGCGGGAAATTAGAATTAAAATTTTGCGAACTTTGCGATTATCATCACCTTCGTTGTTTTATCAGTCTGCTTTTCACACGATCTGTACTGAATTTTTGCTTTTCCGATATACGGTGCATGTTTTATCGGGACTGAAACTGAGAGGGACATCCTTATTTTAATTTTAACACGCAGCCCCTATGATTTCTCACCATTGTTCTTGTTAGTCAATCACCGGGCGTTTACCCCAATACCTTCGAGAGCAATCGACGTTTAGCCAATTACGACAGACCCGATTACAGATTCATCCGACCTAGCTGATACAGTTGGCACAGATCTCGGTCTTTATCGACCCCTCTGTCGCCTGACCGTTGCAGCGAGGATATCACGATTAAAGCGGAAATTTATCGTCCATTAATAATTAGAGGATCGCGAAGGGAAGAAGGGGTTGCGTGGCGCCTTCGACGTATGCTGTCTGTATGGGTGCGACGTTTATGTGTGTATGCTGTATATACGCGCCACTCTTATATAGCCCGTCGTAACAATCTAACAGTCATAACTCCGTTTTCATCACCTCGTTTTATAACGTCGGCACCGTTATCATAAAATCTCGCGGGGCTGCACCATCCGTTCCGATGCGATTTATTATTCGGTCCGATAGTTTCACTTTCCGTCCACTTTAAAATGCGCAAATGGATCTCGCGTGCATTCTGTATAAAGACGCGTATCTTTCGATCGCAAGTATTGCAACGAAAGGCAAATCCGGGCAGTGATATAACTTCATGAATTCGTAGAGAAAAGTACGATTTACTTTTGAATAACAAGGATCCTTATTAGTACAGTTTATAAATTCTTGTCACGAAATCACATCTCTAAATTAAATCTTTCTCATGTGTGTTATTTATTCAAGAATGGAGTAATTCATCAAGGACATAAAGATTCGTTCTTTTAGCCGAACACGAATACGTGACAAAATGCGCGACATCATAGATAATCTTTAGGGGCACAATGACGTCAGAGAATTATGATTAGAGGGCTTAAAGAACGCTTGTAATGGCGGGCGCAGTACATCGCGCGACTTTCCCTGCCATTTTGATTCCATCGTCAGCTAATAATCTCTTCCACGTTCAGCCGCCATGGGGTGCCAGGTGAAACCGGAGGGTATGGGCGCGCCGTAATTATGAATATAAATCGGCGAATGATGGTGGTGGTGGTGGTGGTGGTGGTGATGGTGGTGGTTTGGGTGGAGAACGGGACGACGACGAGGATGGGCTTGGGCGGGGGGCGAGGGGGATGGAAGCGTTGGTCTCAAAGCGGCGGCGGGGCGGGGGATGAAAATGACGCCGGGAATCCGGTGTTTGCCGTCTTTTAATTTTAATTAAAGGAAGGTTGGAACGCGCGCGCGAACCTGGCGGGAGTTCCGTTAATGGTGGTGGCTCGCGGTGGAAAAACAGATGCCTACCATTAAGGTAAAGGGTTGACTACCGAAGCTTTCGTGTTTCTCCGCCGTTGGCCGCGTTACAGTTTCTCCTTTTTCTCCTCTTCTCTCTCTGTTTCCTTGTGATCTCTCCCCATCAAAAATTGATGCCGTATTCTGCTTAATTAAAAAGAGATCAGCGCATTAAGTCGTTTCGAAGAATTCGTATTATAATTACGATCGAATATTTTAATAGATACAGGTGATGTTATACCATCAGCATATTTTTTTCCTAACCGTGGATTCTTCGAAAACTAAATGTAAATTTTCTTCGACGAAAATGCGAATGGAAACGTACAGCGTACTTTTATTGATTTTCAGTTTTTTTGAAATCTACATTTCTTTTTTATGCTAAGAGCCACGATAAAAGAGGATTGTTAATTATATCTTTGTAATTGCTTTCATTGAGCCTTTGCAGCGCAAAAATCAAGTTCAAGTTCGAAAATTAAGAGTGGCTGAAATATAATACAGTGTTAGCAGGTAGCTCTATAGTGATCTTCGTTAGGGATAGGACGTGTCGCATGATCCCGTTTGCATCTGCCGGCGTGGGTGAGTGTTTAATAATACAGGGAATTTATCGTACGCGCGCGTCTGATATTTTTAAATCGACCAGGATGCCGCTTCTCACTTTCCACGCAGCACGCGTGGAAATTCAATTGACCGGCGCTCTAGTTTTTTTCCCTTTTCCTTTTATTTTTTTTTATTCTCACTTCGCGGGGAAATTGTTCGAATCGAGAGATAAATTTCTAGCGGCACAATAGCTACCGGCAGCCTCTCGACATTAAGCCTCATTCACAACGGCCATTATCGCTAACGTGATTGCAACGTTGTACGCCGTGTAGAATGCAATGCGTTCCTAGGAGCGCCGCGATGGCCATTGCCACCCCTCAGAGGAAGGACTGCGCTCGCACCCCTCCCTGGTAGCGCACCCTTCGTCGGATAGGTCGATACACGTACGAGAGCGCGAAAGTTCGCAGCGCTCTCGGGCAATAAAAGCGAAACGATTCATACAAAGAAACTCGATTTGTAATAATTAGTATGCAATGCGAAAGCAAAGTAAACGAGACGGCAAATTCGTAAGCGTATCTTTTCCTTTCAAATAATTGCATTTTTATTATAAAACTCAAAATATAGCTAGAAATTTAATTATATTATTTTTATTCTGGCTATAAAAATTTCAATTTGTAGGCAATCTGTTTTTCCTTAAAGATATCGATTTAATCATGTAAAAGTTTCCACTTCCACGATCATCTTTGACATGTTTCACAAATAAAAAAGGAAGATAAGAAATAAATTTGATTATGTATGCGAGATTGGATAACGCTGTCCGTAGTGGCAGTCGAGCAGTAACCTTGAGAGATTTTAAATGTTCAACGAAGTACAAACATTGTGCATCGGTGATTCGGGATGCTGTAAAATGTACGTACACAATCACAACTCGTCGTCCGTGCGTCCACGACTCGAAGTGTGATGGTAACGAAGATAGATCAAATATTCAAAAATGCATCGCGGCAACACTATATCCGCTACGCCCATTCTTATTCTCCACTCTCGTAAAACCGCAAAGTATTCCGCGCTATAAATCCGCTCGAAGTACTTACGGTCCGCCTACGCGCATCGACGTAGTCAATTTCATTCAGTTCTTCCTCTCTTCCCGCATTCCTTCACGGAGGCACATTCCGACGCACGCATATGAAGGACAAGTAGTGATTTTTTTCTAACCGGACACTAACGCTTCATTTCTTGCAGTTGCACTAAATATACAGACCAATATCGTGTCACGCTAAGGAAACAAATTTTAAAAATAAGTTTGATAAGTCTGATAAGATAGAATAAGATTATTTGTAAGAGGCCTTGCAACCCTGAGGGGAATCAATAAAGTCTATATATGATAAGTCTGATAAGAGTCTGTGAAAATGTGCCAGCTTGATTATAATATGCGATTATTCTATTTTCGATGATTATAACTTACGTGCTCGCGAAAATAACATCCGATGGAATGGTATTTACGTAAAAAGGATATAATGCGAGACGGTAACCATTGATTTAAATATTTATCGATCCTTATTTATGTCCGATTTCACTCGCGTATTTTCGATATGCAATGTTTCTATCTTTGGCCGTTCTCTCGTCGACAAGTTTCTCTTTTAAAAAAAGAAGCCGAACGGGCATCGTCGTCCTTTGACATTCCGCCGTTGTTTCTTGCCGGCGGAATATCGCTTAACGATCCATCACTACGAAGGGGATGAATCTCGCACGTCAAGTTTCCGGCCGAGAAAGGGGAAAGAGAAAGAGAGACAGAAAAAGAGAAAAAGAGAGAGAGAGAGAGAGAGAGAGAGAGAGAGGGGGGAAGAGAGAATCTGATCTTTTTCTGTTCGATCCTCGAAGGAACGGGAACGAGAAGAAACAAGGAGGCGAGGAAACAAGGAAGAGTTAGCACACATCGCAGGAAGGGCGAGATGGAGTTTCGCGCGTTCACTCACCCTCCCACCTCCCATCATCATCGCGGGGAGCGTTTAATCCGTAACTTTGGCGCTCGCGTCCCCCGAGGGAACGTTCTCTTTGGTTTTCCGCGCGCAACAATAAGTTTTCCCCCGATGCAGGCCTGTCAACGACGCACAATTGGCGGCGGCGGTGGCGGCAGCAGCGACGGGGATCGGGGGCGGCTCGCTCAGCTCCGGTTGCACCCATCCGCCCCTTGTGCTCCCCCTTCCTCCTCCTCGCCGTGCCGCACTATCCGACCATCCTACCCATCCTCTTCGGATGGGACTCATCCCATTCTCTGTATGCCGTGATTGCACAGCCTGGGGGCGATATTGGGGTGCGTATGGATCGGTACGAGGGGGTGCGCCACTCATTCTCTGCCTCCTCGTCCCTCTCTCTCTCTCTCTCTCTCTCTCTCTCTCTCCTCTATTCTCTCCTTTCTCTCTATCTATCTTTCTATCTGTTTCTCCTCCTCTTCGCGAATCTACCGTTCTATCGTTCGTACGCGCACATCTCGTCTGTTTCTGCCTTTCCCGTTCCATCGATTCTACCTCTTAATCGCCCACCCTCCTCCACCCCCCGAGCCTTCCTTCACTATGGAGAGATGAGAGGCGCGCGCTTTATGGACAAGGGTGACCCGAGAAACTCTCCGCCGCGGAGGAATTACCGATATCGGATATGCGAGCGGACGCGTATACGCGAACATCCGGAACGCGCCTCGAGATTCTACCGTCGGAGATCTACGCGTTCGCGTGAGAGAGATAATCCGATGGTGGTATAAAAAAACAGCGCTCCTGAGAGGAGCACGCGAAGGATGCGGCAGAACCACCGCCAGAGTATCCTTATAATCACAAATTCTATAGATAGTTTGAAGTCGAGTTCTCAAGAAAGGAGATAAAGGAGAAAAGTCTTCATTTACTGTAGTTCTCTTCTTCACCTTTTAGTTTTTGTTTTACAAATCCGTAACGCCCTTTCCATTCTCGTGTCTGCACGAAATTTCGAATAATTCGCGATATATTCTCTCCTTTTATTTTTCATTTTATATATATTTATTCTTTATTTTGAAAAATATAACCGTGTACCGCGCGCATCGAACATCAGGGATTCGTATTTTTTTCGGAAGCGAAAATATGCGGCGGCACGTATCGGTTTGTAAATTCGTGCCGGCCGTTTTAGGGCACACACAATGGGCGAGGCCAAAAACGCAACTTGCTGCGGCGAAATGAAATATATGATGTTCAAAATTGAAGCGCGTAATTCGCGCGGCCAGGCGCGGGCGGTGTGTTTTTATTTTCTCTGTGGCGAAATTACAATTTTACCGTGCACGCGATTTATTCCCCGCGGTGCGCCGCCGCCCATCGGAAACGCTGTAAATGATTTTCCGCAGTCATCGTTTTTGTGCGCCCCCGCGCCCGCGCCCCTCGCCCCTCGCGCCACAGCTCGCCCGGGTAAAGTCATTGATATTTAGACAACGCGGTTAATCATCGAATTCGGACGGACCAATCCAGTTACCATCCAATAGTCGTGCGGATTGAAACGCATTCGACCGACTGTGTTTTCAGGCGAAACTCGCGGCGCGAGGGCGGGGGGGGGAAGGGGGAGAAGCGAGAGAAGGACGGACGGAAAAATGGCGGGGTTTGTATCGCCCCGGAACCCTTCTCGACTTTTATCCGTAATCCCCTCGCGCACGCAGGCTCGACTGCTGCGCAGCCGGAAACGAGGGAGTCGACGAAGGACGATTAGATCCTTTCCCGCCGATGACGGATGCATCTTCGGAATTGCTGATATTGGATACTTGCGGATGGACTTACTCGTCAACGTCGTTCTGAGACAAAGGCAAAACGAGATATATCCTACTATTGTCGACCCTAAGATCCGTATCTTCGAAGTTGACATGGGACGGGAGAAGGATTATTAACATGCGAAAGTCCAAAAATGATATCGCGCAAAAGAAAATAGAAAAAGAAAAAGAGATTGTAATTGTTACAACTGCGGAATATTTATTGTAGTCACGTTACGCTACTATTTACACATTTCAACGGTAAATTTTGTAAAAAAAAGAACATTTAATTTCAAGCGGAAATCGTCGATGATTTTATTATCCATAAATCGCAGAATAATATATTGGATTATACAAAATAATAATAAATTGAATGCGTGTATATTCGCGGCGAGTATATACGTGTATACACAATCGTTTCGCATTATTGTACTCCTACGCTCACTTTCTGTCCATTTTTATTTCTCTTCTTTCAGTTATCTTTGTGCTTACTCGAAACAGCCGCTACGAGGGAAAAAGTAAATTAGATCAGACGATAATCCATCGTGAAATACTCCACGTGGTAAAGCATAAAATTTTCACTGACTATTTATGATGCGTGGGAACCCGTTGATATCAAATAATTGTAAATGAACAAAATAGACCTTAACACTGAAATATCAAGATATAGATAAGATAATATGATTTGGAACTTTTCCGAATCACTTTCCTACCCGAGTACACCAAACGAAGTCGCTTGTCATACTTGAGTAAGATAATTTGCAATCACTATTATAGTTTTACATAATTTATTAATATTCGTAAAATATTGAGTTTCTTATGTATAGACAAGAAAAAAGCAATTTAATATTCTTATCTTGTATTTTTTAGTCCTAAAATCAGACATTAACTCCATGTAACGGCTTTTTTTCATATTTATCTTTTAAATACGTGTGCACTCTATCGATACATAATCTTGCGATACAAGACAATTATACAAATCATTCCATATTCTCCGAACTGTTATAATCTTCGTACAATGTCCTAGTTTAGCGCTTTAGACTTTTCCGTTCTATCTCTCTCTCTTATCATTTTTTTCTAGTAAAAAATTTCAATTCTTTGAATGCAAACGGCAGATTTGCGTGGATTAACTTGACGATCCGACGCGGCAGACGATGCGTAATTAATAATTCCGTGATGCCTTGTAACTCCTCGCTAACGACCCCGCTCTCGCCCGCGTCTCGTCGTAAAAATCCCAGCGCGAAGATCAAAGCAGTTTACGATCGTAATAAGTGCTCGGCCGTAACTAACCGGCCACCACCGGCGACCGCCAGGCTCTACATGCGCGGGTCTCCCTCATTATCCCTAACGCAAGATGCGATCTGTGCCGGACATTAGCAATATTGTATATCAGCAGTCTCTCTCCGGCAGTAGGACGTACAATTTAGTCGTTTACCCGGTGACAAAGGGTACCTTCACTACGCATTCCTGGTTACATTTACACCACCGGCAGGTACAGGATCATTGCCCAACATGGGAAACTTGCGTTTGCCTATAAACGCACACGCACACGCACACGCACACGCACACGCACACGCACACGCA
>NW_020220461.1:165815-212854 GCF_003070985.1 Temnothorax curvispinosus | reverse complement strand
ACGCACACGCACACGCACACGCACACGCACACGCACACGCACACGCACACGCATACGAACATGCATATAGACACGCACGCGCACACACATGTATGCACACGTATATATATATGCGCGCAAGTTCATACAATCGGTATCCGTAAGCTCGCGGTCCGTTTCCATCCTGACCCAACCGACCGACCAACCACCCCCTCAAACCATCAGCCCCTAACCGTCCGCACTTTGTGTGGCGTCCAAGGGGTGAGAAAGAGGCGAGGGGCATAGGGGCAAACGCGGGGGTGGTAGAAGGGCGCCAGGCAACCCTCCTAACTCTCTGGCCCCCGGGGGGTGAACGTGGGCTGGCTCGCTGCGAGTAAATGGGGCTACGGGGAGGGGGGGAGAGGACGGCGGGCAGGAGGGTGGATGGAGTGAGTTAGGTGGAAGCAGGAGAACTAGGGATATTACGGACAGGACGCCCGAGATATCCAGCCTTCCTCCCGCTCCCGCTACGCCCCTCAGGCGACCATCTCGAGGGGCGACTATTCGGGGGAGGAAAGGCGCCCGAGAGGCGGCTAAGGGTAGCGACAGATATAACCGTAACGCACACACGTTCAAGAAGCAGAATTCGGAGTGGAATTTCGAGCGTGCCGAATAGATGGTGGTCCCTGCCGAGACGCCGCCGTCGGTCGAAAAGAGAAAGAGGGACAAGGCACACGGAGCTCGGCGAGGCCGTTGGACGAAGGGCGCGCGAGCGAGACGGAGAGATTAGCTTCCTTGGTTATTAATAAACGCTTCGCGCGGACCTTGATAGCGCGCGTAATGGAACGAGAGTAGTTTACCCTTATTACCTCCCACCGCTCTCTTTGACTACGAACCACGGCCCACGAACCACGGTAGATCGCGCCCTATCTGCCACCTTTCCTCCCCGCCGTCCCGCTTGCCCTTCCCTCTCCCCTCTTGCCGTGCTTCTGTCCAAACTAACATCTACGCCGCCAAGAAACCTGCCGTACCTTTCCACCTCATCCCCTTCCCCCGCATAACGGTTGGGGGTTATTTACTTTTCCATTACGCGGATGAGGTAACCCATCCTGTTTCGCCGCCTGCCCGACCCCATTGTCGAACTACGGTAATCCGAGAATTCGTGTAAGATCGAAATGACGGCTCGCAAACGTCCACTTGTTCCTCCGAGTACTCCGATAGACATGAGAAACTACGTATAAGTACGGCAAGTTCTTATCTATATGTACTTATCTGCTGTAACGCGCGACGATACAGCGGAGCAACGATATCGCGCTCGTTGCATCGTTTCGATAAAGTCGATTCAGCCAACATTTGTTATTTTAAAGCATATTTTTCTATACGTTGGAAATTTTGCATTTTATTCTGCCAAGTCCGTAACAATATTGAAGAAATATAAAGTATATTAATAAGATTAACAGAAAAAACGAAGCATAGCGTGAAATATTCTAATAAGCCAGATCAGTCAGTATTCACAAATTAAAAAGCATAGTTACCTCTTTAATAAAATTACGATAAATGCATAAGAATTTTATTACTGATAAAGATACTTTTTAAAAGGAAAAACAAAATTATTTATACTGATTTATTGTTACACTTTTCATTAAATTTGTATGTGCTATTATTAGTATCTATTAGTATCATTGAAGAAATGACATGCAATATCTGGAAAAAAATATGTGCAATTTTTTATGACAGTAGAAACTATATTTTTTATATCATAAAAAAATAGTCTTAGCTATCTTTTTGCCCATGACATATTTCTCTTTATATAGCTTAAGCTTTGTGCTCGCTATTACATAGCGTTCTAATTGGCTGCTACTAGTATTACGACTTATATACACTTTCCTGGACTAGCAGTAGCAGGTCAGAGCGATGCGGTGTTCTGAAACTCCGTCGGTGCTCTTTGTCATCCAAACACCCCGTCGTTACTATCCTACAGCCCGGCGAGCCCCTTCGAGATTCGCTATGGTTTTAGTTTGAGATGAGATGTTCTCATGGTCCTCCTACTTCTCTGCGCTGGTTTCTCCGAGAAGTACCTACATCGCTGTGCAAAACAACCGTTTCCACGAAACCTCCACAAACGTAGAAAATCGTATTGAATCTTGATAATATTAACAAAATTCGACGCGCATTATTCATCAGCATGCGATAGTATCTTAAGTTACATCTTAAGACGATTGGAGTTTTTTTAATCATTTTTAAATGCACTCAAACTTATTTTTGAGAATTATTTTACGGAAAAAATAATTTCAGTAATCCTAAATCTTAATTTCCCGATGTTTTATATTGCATTTATGTTCTTGTTGCGCAAGTACGAGTAAGTATAATAATTTGTACAAGTAGTACAATATAATTTACACGCTAATATTAACTTTCCCGTCAAAAACAAAAGAATCTTTAATTGTATATATGTACTGTATGTCGCTTTGTTTTGCATTTATCTCTCTCTCTCTGGTTTGCTCGCCAAAGTTTCCATTATCTACATTGGTACTAATTCGTTTCTTAAATTTTCAGTTTTGACGCTAATGACTAATAAGGAGCTAGAAGAAAAAGGTAAAAAGTGAAGACGGCAAAGACGGCAAAAGGAGGCAAAAACGATTAAAAAATTGATAGAGGAATTTTAGGGCGATCGTTGCGCGACAAGAAATTCCCTCTACAAACGTCGACGATATTTTTCTTAACTTGACCATTCGCAAATCTTTCAAATTGGCCCCGCAACGTGAGGATAATTGATTCCCACGCTGCGGGAAACGTCAGGACAATAAGCACGCAATTCGAGAAAAACGTCACATTGTTACTGCTAACAGCGACGGTGGCCCCTTATTAATTTCGACACTTTCGGTCTCTCTTTTTCTCCTCTCCATTCCCCCTGTCACCCGTGTTCAATTCCCCAGGCGTTTCGCTCCTCTCGTTATCGACGGTGGCTCCGATTCACCCGCTCTCCCCCGTACCCCCGCTGTTTCCATCTTCATCCTTCTGACCGTTCTTTGTGCTCTCCCGCCGTGGACGAAGAAAAGAGCCGTAGGAGCTCTAAGAGCGAGACGCCGCGAAAATACATCGGCGTTGTATATCTTCCTTGACCGTCCGGGGCATAACTCCGGGGATGAATCAGTGCTTCTTGGACCGCACCGGACCCACACCCTCGCAAACCCGCCTTCCTACCTCCGGAGTCGCTTCTCGTTCCCCCCCCTCCCCCCCTGGTTGTCGGTTCGTCCGCCGCCTCCGCCTTCTCGGAGCCATCAGGGTAGAAGAGCGGAGAGTAACCCTCTAGCCTGAACCTTCATCAACGGATCTACCAACCCCACCTTTATCAAGAGTCCCCAGTGCTGTGCGAAACCCCTTTCACCCGCCCCCGCGCAAGCGTCTCTCATCCCATTCCGCAGCCGTTCCTCTCCGTTCGTCCCTTTTCCACTTTGCCCGCTCTTTCTCCCTCGGCCATCTTCTCGGTTCTACCCTCGTAGTCTCTTTTGGTCCTTCCAGTTCCCTCGTCGTTCTGTCCGCCCCTCCGTCAACGTTTCCCTTCCGTCCCGTCCCGCCCGCCACCCCCCGTCCCGCGCACACCGCCGTTTCACCCCACGGATCCTAGATTAACGGAACCCTTGCTGCCGAGAGAAGGAAGTTGGGTCGACTTACCTAGTGCAAAGGTGTCGCCGAGATGGCGAGATATAGAACGTGTCGTGATAAAAGTAGGACGAATCTTGGATTATTTTCGCCGAGCGCAATCGAACCACAAAAGTCTTTTGCGTTAATCCCATCCTCTTTTCTTCCCTCTCTATCAAGATTTTTTACAACTTTTAATTAAGCATTACGAATTCCGATGTAGGGTAATTTAATTACTTCCGATAGTAGAGCCAAGCCTTTTCCAACCACCGGTTAATCACTCTGTGCGGGTAAAGTAGCCACGTTAAATGCCCGACTTAATTAAATTTGAATGTTAAAAATCCATTCGCGATGTAATCATTAAATTTACGGAATAATAAAATATTGGATTTGTACTGTTTCTGCGATATACATATATACGCGCGACTACACGCCGCTTCCTGTAATCGATTATTCTGCACAATGCCACGTTGTAGCGCGGTATCCAAATTCACATGAAATTACATCCCTCGACCTCGGCGTTACATATTCGAATCTAAATCAAATAATAATTCCTTTTTCCTCTCCTCTCCCTCTTCCCTCGCAAAAGGTAAGAAGACGCTGGTCATCCCGCGCGGGTATCCGCGCGCCGCCACTCCTCCTTTCTCGGCCGAGATGTAAAATGCGAGAGACACACGGGGGGTTGGACGACAGTGTGCGGTCGTTACTCATACAATAACGGTATTGGTAATTAGTTACGTTTTACGTTGGAATGTGTGCGGTCTCACGTGGGAAGAGGGGGAGAGAAAGCGGGCCGCGCGCTGTATCGGTTTATCGTATGTATGGGAATGCGTGTGCGGGATGGGGACCGGGAGCAAAGGGAATTTCCAGCAGACCGCCGGATCGATTGGCTCGAAATTGGAAAAGAATATTAGGTTTCTGATTGAAACGACTCTTCCGAAAATTTCGTCATCCCCGGCCGCGCACGCTGTCCGTGCTGCGCTTTTGTCCTCCGTAAGCGCGAAGAGGGTTCTCGCCTCACCCACCCTCCCGTTCGCCGCTGCCGATCCCGCGATTGTTTTAACGCTCCATTGAGAGCCGATTAATTACCCACCCGGGTGGTCCTTTAAATATTTACGAAAGTATCCGGCCGTGCGCGCCGGCTTGGTTGCCGATACACGCTCGGCGACCGTCAATATTTGCGCGACCTGTACCGACGGTCGCGTCGGTGAAATATGAATGGTCGAAATTTTAAATAACATTGTGCAGTATCTGCGGCCGTGCGCCCGCGCGCGCGCGCGCGGGGGGGGGGGGCGCATGCACGCATCTATGCATCCATATCCATGCATCCATGCATCCGTATGCCCTATGCACGTATGCACGCACACGCGCGCGGCAAGAGAGAAGAGCCGCGCGATGCAGCGCGATCCGCGCGCGCGAATATTCCCAAATAAATCCGCACAACGGCATGGCGTGGCACGACGTGGCGTGGTATGGCGTGGCCGGACCGGGCCGCGACTGCGAATATTTAATGTTTGCGCGGACTAAAAATTCGAGGGTCTCGCGAGGGACTGCACGAGCTGGAGCTCGCGAGGTACTGCAATGCGTCGCGAGCGCGTTCCGAGAGAGGATCCCAGGACGATCGCGATTACAGGAACATTATGTATTCATCAGGAGGTGACGGAATAATCCGAAAGGTTACGATTACGTGGCATCTATTCGCCAGTCGTTAACATAATTACGTTGCGAAAGGGCGCGTCGAGTATTTTTTCAGCAAGAATCGCCAGCGCGCGGGTTCAATGAAAATTATTTCAGACACGAAAGTTATTTCAGCCTCGAAAAATTCCTGCATAATTCATATAGAGATTGAAGCCGGTGTAACTGCGGTAAATTCATTTTTGGATGATATAACTAATACAGGAATAAATCCCGTGTTAATTATTGTATTTCCATTATAATTTCTTCTTGTCCATTATAATTTCTTCTCGACGATCGAAACCTATATTAATCTGAATTTATATTTCGATTTGATCGAAATGTATTATGAGAATAGGTAAAATACATCTCTGTACGAGCCGTCTATTATTGCATGCGGTTATCACATTTATTTCGATTATTGTACTCTATTTAAACACCGTCAATTACATATCCTATTCGTAGCATTTATATATATATAAATTGTCATTTTACTATATAATCTTAGTAATCTCATCCATTTGTACAGCATCATGCTCTTTCGACTGTCGTGCGACTTGGATCTGTAATGAGATAAAAAGTAGTTTTTCGTCTTTAACAGCACGGAAGTTAATGAGCACCGTGGCACGGATGGAGAAATGCGTTTGACGAGCGATACAGGTCGGTGTCCGCAGCTCTGCGCCCAGCCTGTATTGGCTGTTCAACTAACCGTGACCATATCTCAAAGTCCCTTTAGGACGTCCCGTGTCTCGAACAGAGAACGGACGAGGGGGGAGGGGGGGGGACCGATTCCACGGCGATGAATCGCTACCTGTGATTATCGGCGCGTAGCCGTGTTCTCGTGTAGCCGAGACCCCAATTCCGCACCGGGTCTACATTCAACCGAGGCGATACGCAGCAGCCCGCGTGTACACGTATCTCGTGCCCCAACGTATGTGTATCGCCGTGCAAAGACGACGACGACGACAACGACGGGGTGCTCCGTACATAAGACACGTGCGCACGCGAGCGAGCGAGCAAAGACACGACACACGAAGATGCGTGACACCGCATATACGCACATACACACGCAACGTGGTCACGTTTCCCGTGATAGTCCCTACCATTATAACGGAGTGCTATAACCGCGCGTACATGTATGTGAATGCGGTTTGTCGTAGTCGCGCGAGCACCACGCGGGTGCGTGCATGTATGTGTGTGCGTGCGTGCGTGCACGCGTGTGCGTGCGTGCGTCCGTATCTAGCGCCGTGCCCACTGGCGTAGGTTGCGTCCATTTTGATACCATACCTCGGTCTATGTGCCAGATGTATGTAAACGAGGTACATGGGGCACATATAGGGAGCGTATGTACGAGCGAGCGCGGCTACGTACGTAGATAGGGTCGACCGGTAGAGTGGTTAGAGGGTTCGGGATGGAGGTCGGCGAGAGCGCGCGGGGGGAGAGCAGGGGGGAAGGATGGGGGACAACGAAGGGGAGAAGGTGGCGTAGGTCGGAGGTGGGTCGAGAGGGTAAAATAGAGGGGAAGGTGGTGAACGTTCCGCAAGGGTGGGTAGAGGTGTGGTTGCTTTAGAGGTGCGTTGAACCCAACCAACGCAGGTAGGTTGACATCAGCGTGCCTTGTTCCATTGAAACGTGCGAAATCCATGCGGAATCCACCCTCATTCCCCCCTTCCCGCCACCCGGCCGTGTCACCCGCACCTCTCTCTCTCTCTCTCTCTCTCTCTCTCTCTCCCCTTTTGCCCCTCCGGCTCTGCCCCCCTGCCTCCGGTGGGTGGTTTGGATGGCTGGCCCGGGGATGGGGTGACGGTGGGTGGATTTCCGCGATGCGAGGCTGATTTCATAGCGGAGAGGAATACCTGGTGCGTGATATCGCGCGATTCTCCGTCTCTCCTTCTCTTGCCCTTCTTCCGTGTCCGATTCGCTTCCCGAATCGGCGGTGGAGTCTTGATGAAAAAAAAGGGTCGTGAGATAGATGTAAAATCGACAAGACCGGGAGCCCCGCGTTGCGGACACAGAAAGCGGAGTGACCTTTTTCTCCACAAAGAGATCACAGGCCGACGCCGCGAGTGCTCGTACCGGTGGCCTGCGAGCGTACCGTTACCGCACATCGCGCGGATGCATTAGGCTTGTTTGCAAAATGCTGATAACTATTTACGTCCGTCGCGCGTACGCGATTTGCACGCTATGCTGCGTACACGCGGTTGTTCGGCGCGTTATCACTCGTAGCTTTTTGCGATAACAATCCCTGCGATACCAGGGCCAGAAATTTTTTGCCATGCTCTCTCTCTCTCTCTCTTTGTCCCGCTTCATGTTGCGTGATAGTAAAAAGAATATTTCAAAAAAAAAGTTCGAATCACAATATTTTTCGATCCATTCGCGTGGAAAATTCCGTAAATCTGTATCTAGAGTGATTTCTAAATCGCGAGCAGTTAAGATATTCTCGTACACAGGGCGAAACCCCAATTAACCTAAGAGAAAACTTAATTACGTACGACTCTAATGTACGGTTGCTTCGTGCTTGCAAGTGGAGATTGAATATACGGAGTATGTGAAGAGCATCACATATTTTCTCTCGGTTACATTCTCATCTTCTAACGAGTTCGGAGTCCATTTTTCTATACAAACATTTGATCAGCGTCTATCGCTTGTTGCTGTCTTTCTAATTTGTCAACATCTTTGTGCGATTATTATATCTCAATGACAAAATTAAAAAGTGCAAGCAAATTTTATTTGAAATAACATCAGTATTATTATTCTTTGCAATATATCTGCATTCGGAAAAAAAATTTTGATGCATTTTGGACACCATGAAAAAAGTATGTAAAACTGCACGGACAAGTGTACAATTTGTACAATTTATGATGAATATATATGCATCGTGTATAATTTTTATTTTACTTGTCGTTTGTGTAATTTTTCTTTTTTTATATTGACGACTATTAAAGATCCATGATTTAGTTCCACGCGGCTACTTTCTAAAATTGGGAAAATCCTGATTTAACTTGTAAGTCCAGTATGTCTTCCATTACACTGGTATCAACGGTCGATTCTCGTACCACTCACATGTGTCCGACTTTTCCCTCTGCGTACAGGAAATCGAAACGCGCGAACTTTCTCCCCTCGTCATGCGTTTTCCATCTCTCTTCGCGAGCATCTCCCTCGTACATATCACTGTGGATCACGGTGAATTCGAGCCATCACGTCCGTACTACTACTAGCATCTAACAAGATTTGCAAGGTGTAAGATCATCCATTTCTCGTCTAATCGCCATTGACAAAAAGAAGAAAAAAATCAATGTGTTCTGGCGTAATTTTCCGAGTCGTTGTCGGTTTTTCATCGTTTTTTTGCCTCCGTACAATTTTTCGGCCGCAGACACATCCCGCGGACATCGGACAGAATTTGGACGCGGCTAGCTCGTCGTGGTGGAAAGCAGAAAATTTCGGCTCATTTTCCCATAATTCTCTGCGCTCGCTTGCTGGCGTGCGTTTGCCTGTTGGTTCCGCATTCGCATCGGAGTGCGTAATTCAGCTGTACCTAACGCTGGTTAAGGGTGGCTCCGGGCGGTCGGTCGGTTGGTCGGTCGGTGGGTGGCGATGGGTCGGTCGCGAGAGTGTGGGTAGGGGTGGACAGGCGTTGGAGGGTGGGTGTTCGGGTGGTCGACGGGCTGGCTGGTTGCTAGTGCGGGAGTGGGTGGACGAGTGGGTGGATAGAGACTCCGGGGGACGGTTGCGACGGGGGAGGGAGAGGGTGAGTCAGAGAGAAGAGGTGGCTCGGTTATTTGTGTGTCAGCCGCGTTGGGACCCTCTGCCCATCCTCTCCCATTCCTCGCTACCTCGACCACCGCACCCGCCCGCTCCGCGCTCTTCCCGCTCAACCACCCCCGCAGAACGCTCCGCACAGGGACGACGTCTGCGGATGTGTCCGCGTGGTTCAGTATGTGTGTGCATGTATCTGTACATGCGCGCGCGCGTATGCGTGCATGCATGTATGGGTGGAACGCGCTCGCGCTCCTATGTACGTCGCACCTATGTATTACACCTTACAAACATCACCTCCATGTACTCGGGGCTACCCTATGTGCCGGATATGTAGCTAATACATAGAGAATATTGTACCTCTCTCCCCCGCCCTCTCTCTCTCTCTCTCTCTCTTCCACCCCTCTGTTCCCTCAACCGTTCGCTCGCTCTCTCGCTCACGGTCCCCTCTGATACACGCACGGCGAGGGTCGTGCGATTTCGCACGCGTGTGTACACATACTTGAAGAGATAGGGTGAGGGAGGAGGAGCAGGGGAGAGGGAAGGGTGAAGAGGAAGAGAGAAAACGGTATAAACTCTCTCTCTTGCTCTCTCTGTCTTACACCCTTGTGAGGGGGTGGCTCGCAAGGCGGGGCTCTGCTAGCAGGTAGGGACGTGTACACGGAATACCCGCTTTACGGAGACAGGTATTCTCTGAGACATGCACACTGGTATCGGGTACCAGTTGCGTAAGTACGTGCGGAATAGACGGCCCCCAGAGGGTTGGCGCGAAGGGGGTGGTGAGTAGTCTCGCATATGTTCGCTTCAGCGCTTTGGCCGGCCACACGCGTTCCTACGCATGTAGGTTTTAGAGGATAATTGAGGACGCGAGACGTATACACGCGATTGATGCCTCTTTCACTAAGTGTATGCTTAATCTTGCGGTTAATTGGAATCAACAACTGCTCATTAATGGAAACTTGAGCTTCAGACTATTAAAATGCTGAAATATTTTCGTTCAGAAATATTTATCAAGTTTTAATAGTTACGTTTAACACTTTAGTGTTTGAACACTATTGGAGATGGTCAAAATTATTAACTTCAAATATCAAATAGTCAACATTTGTCCCGGCCATTTGTCTCTTTTATAAATTGACAATAGTTTCGTTATCAAACCGTCGACATAGTTATATTAAATTGTTTTACAATTTACGTTGTTTAAATATATTTTTATTTAAGATTCTAAAAAAAAGACATAATTTTTAATTTATAATATTTAATTTATTATTCTTGCGAGGAAGTTATAGAACAGAATAACACACTTGACAGACTACACCTATGTGACATAGGTTTTAAGATAGTTAGGTGTATCGATCGCCAGTATCCTAAGCTAAGTACGTATTTAGCATTGTCAGTTAGATCAATTATTTATTAATTGATCGCTAATTCCTCTCGCCCAATGTTAGTGTCAAAAGATCATTGAAATTCTGCAGCGATTCTGCAGATGGAATTAACGAACTAAAATTTGCAGCGATACTGTATGAACGAAACGCAAATTTAACGCAGACAATTTAAAAATATCGCCTTGATTGTGTGCGAATTAATTGTTTCGACGACAAAGGGATACAAAACAAAACGTCAGCTTATTAATGAGTCGCTCGAATACGCGAACAAAGCGTGGAAGGAAATAAATGGACTAATCGTTCGAACGTTCGCGCGATTATATAAAGAATCGTATTCCTATACGTATTATAGTCTGTTCGTATGTATGTAGAGAATCTGTAAGTCACGATACGATAATCGACTGCGAGTCTCGAATTGCGAGAAGTCCAACGCGAAATCAAAATGTCGATGTCTTGAGAACAAGGCAATTCCATTTTGCAAGTTCAGTTACAAATATAAAAGATCAAATATTTCATTCCTACATAACATTTCTTTCCTTCATTTTCAATTTAAAATTTACAAAAGTTATAATGTTAAGAGAAAAAAAGTCGTCATATAAATTACAACGAAATATACATATAACACTGTTTAACAAAAAATGATTTTTTTTAGCACACGAACGAGATAATTATTTCCTATTTTTCTGGACTGAATCTCACTTATCAAATTGCTCTATCACGTCGCAATTTTTAGATATTTGAGGTTAAATTTGCAAAAAGACTATTTTAAAGTTTTTTGACATCATAATTATGATAATATGTGACCTGTTGGAGAAGTTTTATTGCAATCAAAATTATATATTACGTTTTTAGCCTACTTTCAGCCCTTAACAAAATTGTTGTGTCGATTATGGTTAAGACATTCCGTGCCGGACTAATTTTATGTGATTTGTTTTCTACGCCGCGTAGGTCACCATTCACGCAAGATGTTCATTATAATTGTAAAGTGAATTGTATTCCACAATAATTACAAAAAAATAGATATTATAAAGAAAAAGGCAAATATTTTTATGAAATATTAAATATTTAATATTAAAACTTATTATAAAAATACTTATTAATACTCAAAAAGCCAAAATATTAAACGGCCGGAACGGAAAGTCTTAGCGTGGGTCATCGATGATCTATGCGGCATGGAACGTATTAAAAAGATATTTATAATTAGTATAGGATCTGTTGTAATGATCTATGTAAGTCGCAAATTTTATGCAATGGACTCTATATTAATTTTAAATATCTTGTGCCAAAATACACTAAAATAGTTCTTTTTTTGCAACTTTAATTGCAAATTTCTCACAATTATAACGTAATAAAACAACTTTATAAACGAGATCGTACATAGCGCAAAAAAAAACTATAGGAAACGATTACCTACATTCGCTTTTTTTTTATAAATAGTGTAATTGTCGAAGTTTCTTTTTATCAATAATCAAACAACTTTACGATTAATCATTATAATTATCAACATGTCAGAATTGCATTATCAAAAACGCGCGAAAGACTTAATCGCTGTAAACGAAATTACCCCGCGAACGGAATGCAGACACGACAAACGACGAAAGAGGCACTAACCATCGAAATAAACGCCACTTGGGAGCGGCGGGTGAGTTATACCGCCGTGTAGCGTTGTGTCTGCATACGGTCGGACTTGTTTCTCGACTAAAGGATGCAGGACGAAGAGGAAAGGGGGACAACCACGCGCGACGCGAGACCGTTACGGAGAATGTACTCGCTAAAATATTCGCGAACTAACTTGCCATGCTCGCGGTGGACAGGTATCCATCCACCTTATATATTTGCGAGTCATTGTAGGGGGAGGGCGCGAACCAATGGAGGTCCAGTGAAAACAAAAGAAAGGACAGTTTGCGGTTACAATCGTACCTTAAATTATTTTGTCAGTTATGTATTTTACGTATCGCACGAAGAGAGCGAGAGAGCCAGGACGTCAACGGCAGAAGGAAGGTCGAGAACGAGGAACGAAAAGGAGATAGGATGACGGGAAAGGCGGTAGGGGAGTGGAATGGGGAATGTGAAGTGGGCGGAAGGTGGGTGTGCGGGAGAGCGAAGCAGCAAGACACTCTTCCCTCTGAAAGGTGGAAGGCATTTCAGCCCGAGAGCACGTTGGCTCAGCTGTGTTTTCTGTTCGGGGGTGGTTGCGGCGTAGCAGGCAGGGCTGGTGCGCGTCGAGGGGATGGGTCGGAAGGGGAGCACAGAGTGTGGGTGGTTGGTGGTAGCGTAGTTGGAAGAGAGACAGAGAGAGAGAGAGAGAGAGAAAGAGAAAGTGGGTGGTAGATGGGGTGGTTGGGTTAGGTGAATGGCTGGCAGGCAGGCAGGCAGGCAGGTAGGCAGGCAGGCAGGCAGGCAGGCAGGCAAGGCAGGCAGGCAGGCAGGCAGGCAGGCAGGCAGGCAGGCAGGCAGCCAGGCAGGCAGGCAAGCAGGCAGGCGGGCGGGCAGGCAGGCAGGCAAGCACGCAAGGGTACGTCGAGCTACTGCTAGGGGGTGGCGGGTAGGTGGGTGGCTAGAGAGCGAGTGGGCGAGGGAGCGGTAAAAGGGTGCGGAGAGGGAGGGAGAGTTGGGTGGCGGGTTGTGCTGGGCTGCTTTGAACTAAGCCGGGCTGGAGGTGGAGTACACTCGGTGGTTGGTGAAGGGCAAAAGGGGACAGGAGAGGCTGGATGGTTGGCTGGCACGGGGGCAGAAGGGTGGCCGGGGACCGGAGGCGAGGGGGAGTAGAGTGGCGAGGGGGAGTAGAGAGGCGGGGGAGGAAGGGTGAGTAGGGTGGTTGAACATCGGGGTCCGCTCGTGGTGTGGGACGGCAAAGGTAGGGTGGATATGGGGTGGTAGTCCTGGGCACCGCAGCCAACCTAACTACAACGTGGCTACTATCCACTGTTCTAAATAATTCCGTGGTACGATTGCTGCGGGCTTCGGTTGCCTCCACCTGCCCGCTAAATCCGAGATCCACATACCCGCGCGAAGGTTCAAGGGGACGGCGAAGGGTGGGAACAAGGAGAGAGAGGATAGAAAGAAAATATAAAAACGCGCGCGGAAGAGAGCCGCGAAACTCCGACGACGGCGGAGTTACGCCCGCGCGCGCGAAACGGTTTTTAACTATTGGGATCTACAGAGTTCGCGTGGATTACTCGGCACCAGAGGGGAGCGGTAACGGCGCCGCGGCGGCGTAAAGCGGGCGTCGGGGAGTTGTGTACTTTGCATCAGCGGGCACGTGAGAAGAATGATGAGAGAGTTTATGCGAGGCTTAATCTTTTTAATGTCGAAACTTGGGGGTTGTCGTAAGATGTCTTGAAATTATTAAAGAAACTTGATATTACAGCTTTTTACACTGCGACACAAAAATTAATATATATTGATATATTTGATTTTAAGAAATAGAGAAAGTTTGTACTTAAAGTTGATGGCACATGCTAGAATACTCTGCGCAAGTCAGCATTTAACGACTGTAAAGTTAACAAGATAAAATTATAAGCAAGTCTGTTAATGATTCCGGTTAATGATGTAACAATAATAAAATTAATGTTAAATTTGCAAAACAATATTAATAATAATTTATACTGAAAAATTAAATTAAATATAATTCTAATAAGTAAAATACGACCGCTATGATGTACAATCAATTACGGTTCCAACTAGGAGCTTATTTTAAAGACAAAAAATCGGCGCGCTGCAGTTTACTGAGTTCGGAAAAAGTACATAAAATTCACACAATATTATTAAGTTATCAAGATATCAAGATCTAATCCGGACCGTAATTGGCATTTTTCTCTCTAATTAAAAGTGAAGGAGATAATTCTAATCAAATGTTAATAAAATAATTTCTATTATCATCGAGAATCATTTGTAACCGCATTATACTAATCGATACGCCAAAGAAGTATAACGGAAATAACAACTATATATGAAAAAATCAACGTAATCGTCGCGAAAATCCGCAAAGTACATACTGACCTACGATGTGCGCGCAAAATCCTTTGAGCGCAACGCGAAAGAAAAATCCAGCTAGTACGTGTATATGAAGGAGGCGCGCGGTGTATCTTTGCGTAATAAACGAATCATAGAGGACTATTATGCGCGTACACAAAGTTGCCGGGGTGCACTCGTACGTGCACAAAGAATGGAACAAACGATTTCGCCAACTTTACACGGCCGCACACGTACGGCTGTTCCATCACGTGCGTGCGCGCGCGTGCTCGTGTGTGTATATGTATCGGTGGGAGTGTAGAGTTACAGCAGCGGCAGGGACAGCCGGGTAACGTACGTAACATTCGTAAGTGTAGATCGTGTATGCTACTCTGTATGTGTGTGTGTGTACGCGCGCGCGCACATCCTTACACCAACGAGGACTGTGTATGGCTGCAGACAGCCTCAGTCCAGAGGATATTTCGCAGAAGGGTCGTCGTCGGTCCAGGTCGAATCCTGAGGGTTGTTCGTTCTCTCAACCCTCCGGATCCCTCAGCTCCCTTCTTCCTTCCCCCCTCTTCGCCCTCTCCTCTTTGCCTCGGTTGGGGTCGAAGGCGAAAGCTTCTCCTTTGCTCCACCTTTGCAAGGAACGACCCTGCAACTCGAATGAGAGACCCTCCCTGTTCCCGTTTATCCTGGTTCCCGTCTCAGGCGAGAGGTAAGATCCTATTCCAAACGCGTACAAGGGACGAAGGAGCTCCGTTGTCCAGGAAAATCCCTCGAAATAAGATGTTCTTAATTCACTGGCAACATTGTTTAGGGTGCAAAAGCAATTACGATGTATAGTAAATCGAAATGACCGCAATTTCTGATTGTGCCAAATAATCCAAGTATATATGTAGACGATATATTTCAAATATAGTAGGTATTCAAATTCTAAAAAAATCGAAGTTTTACATTAATATTAGACTAACAATAAGTGACTAAAGTGACTATCATCAACTGAAAAAAGTCAAAGAATATCTTTTAAAGATTTAATGTAATTTTTAGAGAGAATAGTTTCTAAAATTATTCCTTAATGTAGTATTCTCCAAAGAAAGCTGAGAAAGTATTTATATACTCTTAGTATTTTATTACCTCGAAATTCTGCAATTCTATCCAGCCATTACAGAAATAGATCGTCACGTTAGCGATCGATATGACGTCGGTCGCGACGCCGCTGAATGGACCAGGATACGCTAGGACGAAGGTAGAACGGCGAACTAGGACGGGCTCCGGAAATTTAATGATATCTTCCCGAAAGGTTCGTAGCCATCGCTATCTTCGTGTAGCCCGGGTACCTTCCGCCGACAATTTCTTCTCGCAAAGCTCTCCCTTTGCCGTCAGTTTCCACCGGAGGCGGAAAGTACCTATCTTCAAGTCTGCAAGTCCCAAATACTCACTCACTAACCTTCCTACGACGCACCTACCAATCCTGCACGTTATACCGTGTCGAAATGCATGCGTACACACGCACGTGCGTATGTAGGCAAATAAATGCGTGTACGCGCAGGCTTGTGTCGAGTGCTTCCACTTATAACAGCATACGATTGCAGATTGCTTCTACTAACCTTCTATTAGAATTTCGTGCCTTCAGCGCCTTTCTTGTATATGAAGCACTTTTACTTTTATGGAATGTAAAGCGGGGCGATTCGCGTTTTTCTATTCAACAAGATATGTAATTCTCGAATATCGTTTTCATCGCATTCGCGTATCGTTGCAAACGTTTCTCACACTTGAACTTCAAAAGGCAATAATCCAAAACTTGCTTTTTTTTTCGAGAGAACCCTTTTTCAACTGTCAAGCCTTCCTGAAAAATTCAATTACTATTTTATTTGCAGCATTGAGTATTGCAAGCGTATGTTCGTGATTGAAATACACATATTCAGTAAATATTTTGTCTTTTTGAATCAAGTGCCTCAAATTGAGAGAAAAACGAGAATTTGAATCTATCTATTGCAAGATAATAGAACTTTCTTTGTAAAAAAACATTTTTAATTTTAAGAAATTTTCAAGTTCTAAATTTCTACACTTTGTATGAATCATAATTCCCTCTTAAAGAACGATTTAATTATTTAGATATTTCTTAGAAATTTTTTGGCTCTACGTGCCATGCTTGCTATTTGGATAACAAGTAGGTTGCCGCTGTCAAGCGTTTGCCAACAAAACGCCTCGCTGCTCCGGCTTTTTATTAATTTCTTCATTATTAAGTACTCGAAGGCATACGTCGTACCACGAAGGACTGTGCGTTATTATAACTACGCTGTCACACCCACGTATAGCGTGTGCCGTACACATTAGCCGGCTCGTTCGTTTACGAAAGGTCGTACATTGCCGCACACACGTTTCGCATATATACGAAATATCTTCGCAATGTCGTCGGCCGCTCTCTCGGCCGGATTAAAAAGGGCGCGCGCGCTTTGTCGTACGAATTGGGTCATCGCAATTCAACTTTTCGATCTTAATCGGATTGTTGGCGCGAGCGAGAATGGACCCGCTGGGAGAGAGAGCTCGTGGTGGCTAATACGCTCACGTGACGCGAAATAAGATTATAATTAATATATCGTGTATCTGTTGCATGCGAAATCGATATACTGGCGTCTCTTCCGCGCGTTCCGTCCTCAACAGATACAGCGCGAACTCGAACATAACGAAGCGCAATTTTGAAATCAGATCAAGGTTTTGCATTGCATCTCTAAATGCAGTGGCTCAAGATGTGGTCAAACAACAAACGCTATTAAGGAATACAGATTACAATAAATCGAAAAGCGCGAGCGTCGTTGATATGAGTAGAATCCTACGCTTTGAAGATTTTTTTATTTAAAAAGCGTTATTTTAGCTGCTTTTTAAAATGAAAAACGCATCGATTTTTCCCGACACATGAAAAGTGACATGTAAAGTTGGACAATGCTTGGAGAACGGAAGAGAAACCAGCGCGATACGACACGACCTCCACGTCGATCTTTCGGTAGCGGTGACACGTTGTTCTTCGGACGGACCTTTAACACCGGAATACAACAGCGGCGGCGGGCAATGCATATGCATCCAGCTCCCGCTCTAACCGTTGCATACGGCCGATAAAGTTCGCAAGGTCGACCGTTCGCGGTGGCGGCAGCGGTGACAAAGCGATCCGTCCGGAAAATATGAGTACTGCTACATTCGCCATGTTGGCTACCATAGCGTTGGTTGAGCTCGGGATGGAGCTGTTTCCGGTACTGGAGAGCAAAGCAAGTGTATATATATATACACACTTGATATCACACATTCATATATATATATATATATATGTGTGTGTGTGTGTGTGTGTGTGTGTGTGTGTGTGTCTATACATATATATATATATACATAAATAAGTATATATACATATACTTACATATCACGGTATCATTATGATTATCATCTGACAGCAATACAGCAAGATCAATAAGTACACATTAAATTTTTCTGCAAAACAAAATATAAAATAATTATTTCTTCTAATTTAATACAGACACCATACAGAGCCAAATACAAGCCAAAAATCACAAAATCGAGAAAGCACAGAAAATGTGCAAGGTACTCGGAAAAGAAAGTTAGTAAATGAATCTCGGCAAGAATAACAGGAGATTTGGTGAGTAATTATTCTTTGCTAATTTTTTAAAATATATACTTTTTTATATATAACATTTTTTATTAAATTGCGTTATATGTAATTAGTAACCAAAATGTATTTAATGTATGATAGGATGTTATCGTATCAATTATGATGCTACATATTGAGGCCTTTTTGTCCATTGTTTCAGACATTGATTTTCAATATACGGGTACTGAAATTACGTTTCTGAATTTTTATTTTTTGACTGAAACTTTCTTGATACAATTGACATGACATTATTAAATGTTACGTTAAAAATAAATGTTAAATTAAAAGACACTTCTTCAAAATTGAGAATCAGGTAATATAAATTATAAAATTGTATATATTTGCACATATATACATATAATACACGATAGATATAATATATTACAGTCTTATCCATCTCACTTGTCATCTTACCCATCTCACTTCTTCATTCTCGATCGACTTTCATCAGGCATTAATCATTTCTACCATAACGCAATGTTTGGATAAGTTGGAAAATGCGATTTACGCCGATTCTAATAATTGTTTCAATAATTGCGCATATGGATTAACAAATATTACACAAAACTTAATCTTAGTAATGTAACATATTTAAGATATAACGAATAATTCATTCAACAATACAAAAAAAAACACAAAAAAATTACATACATATATTTTTTATCCATATATATGTATATTTCTCTTTCTCTCGCTTACCAACGAGTCAACTTCCGCTCGGATACTTTCAAGGACATCGGCTGGCACGATGAGGCCGGATACCCGGATGCGGTCGACAGCATCGAGGATTCGACTAGGTCGCACAGTCGATACTCGCGGCCAGATCTTTAAGAATCCGCAACTTCCGGCGAGAACTTTCCGCCGACGGAGTATTAACCCTCAGGGGGTTGGAAAATATTGCAACTCCGTCTAAGGCGGTGTCTTACTTTAAGGATAGTAAATTGGAATACCTTCTCTTTTACACAACAGAATCTTCGAAATTTAAAAACATATATATAAAGCCTTCCGCTGTTAATAATATTCTTTATCGTGTGGTACTTTCAAAAATGATGTTGTGTGAACTTTATGTACAAATAATTATAATGTTACTAATAAATATAATAAAGATTTCGTGTCTCTACTTACTTTATTAAGACATTTTATCTATATATTATTATATCTGTTCTTAATTGCTTTATTAACTTATTAAATTCCATTAATTTTTGTGGTATCAAGCATATATCTGCAAGCCGTATAACAGTTCCAATTGTTTTTTATAAGGGGGTCGTTAAACTTTTAGGGACTGGCCCATTATAGGATCGTTTTTCGCGGATTGGAATGAATTTATAATTTCCTTAATTTTCTCTCGTTTCATAAGAGGGTCAGTAACATGGAGAGATCCGGAATTGGTGTGGGGACGAAGGATTGGTGGGATGTGCAGTGTGTATGTTTCGGTTCACCTCTCTAATTTCCATAAGGACCGATTGGCGCTATCTGATGAATGGCGATCGCGCGCCTCGTGGTAATTAGGTATTCGGCGGTATCGGGAGAGATCCTATCGACGAGGGTTCGGATACGTTTTCTCTCTCTCTCCTTCTCTCTCTCTCTCTCCCTCTTTCCCTGCCTCTCTCCTTCTCTCGATGGCGCAAAACAATTATGAATCCGGCACGAGGATCGAGGGCTCGACTCACCCTCCCGATTCCTTCTCCGTCATCTCTGCCTCTCTCTCTCTCTCTCGCTCTCTCTTCCATAAGGAGGAGCGCGCGGAGATGTTAAATAACCAATAATTGAGCGGCGCTCATAAAATCTTCATTACACGCCGACGCTCTAATAAAATCGTCCACGCACTAATTTCACGGCCCTTATCTCGATTTACCCCATTTTCGCTCAAGGGGATAGCTGCTTCTCTCTCCTCTCTCCCTCATTGCCTCCCACTCTCCCGCCTTCTCTCTAGTCACAGTAACGCTTCACAAGCCGGCAGCGGCGGCAGTCAGGCACACGGAAGAACGGGATGGGAAGAGGGGGTTCTGGCTGGCAGGCTGAAGAGCGCCACGGGGCGGCATCGCTGAACGAGACAATCATGTTATCGTATTATTTATCCACAGCATCGTGAGTTGATATACATGTTATCACGTGATTTTTTTATGACAAAGACCGCGATTGAAGTGCCGATCGTGCGGCTTACCGTCCGTTAACGCGCCAATAAATAATCGCATCGCCGACCCTCGCTGATCCCGGCGTAAATTGAAGGCAGCGTATGCGTTTGTTTCTCTCTCTCTCTCTCTCTCTCTCTCTCCCTTTTTTCTTTTTTTGCTTATAGCAGGCAAAAAAAAACAATATAACCGTTTATTTTAAAAATACCGAGCGTTTCAAAACTACATGCTCTTTTACGCATTATGAAGTTTTATCTTATAAATATCCAGACCAAACGGCGTCGTCCGCACTTATTGAAGCAGGTTGTTCATTCGCACTGGTTTACTTAATTTGCATCTACGGAGATCTTAATTTAGATCATGTTTTTATCTTCAACGAATGAGACGAATGCTCTCTTAGAATATCTTTCTCTCGAAATTTGAACACGAAGGAGCCGGACAAAATGAAGCGAGAATATCATTTTCGTGGGTTCTATAAGCAATTCTTTTTCTCTTCTTTCTTTTTTCCAGACCTGCTTCTTTTCCGGTGCCGGTAATTGGATGCGGCCAAAGCTTCACCGCCGCCGTTTCCGAGTGTGTGATCCGTGCGGACGCACCGTGGCTCTCTGGTCCGTATAGCCGACTCGTTAGCCGAGCTACCTGCTAGTTAAATAATTAACATTTTGGTTAGAGTGTACTCCCTCTCCCTACTGTTCCCGTTCCTCCTACGTGTGTGTGCGTGCGACCTTTGTCTACCCTCACTCTCTCTCGTCTTCGCCGTCCTATCTCGCTCGCCTCGTCCCTTTCTCCCTCGTCGCCCTTGCACCCCGCCGGGTTTCTCTGCTGGCAGGCATATAGGTACGCTAAGTTCGCTGATGTGCGGCCCCGTAACACGAGCCCCAGTTAGTCCACCACGCTGTCCACTGCACCTCGCTCTAAACCCACCCTCTCCCCCTTCTCGGAAACGGTCATCCTCTCCGTATCCACCATTTCTCTCTTTCTCTGTCTCTCTCTACCTGCGCCCTAGCACGTTGCACTCGGAGGCTTCGAACGCTACAGTCCGCACCCTCCACAGCGTGCATATTGCACGGTGCACTGTAACTATGCCCGCAGTCCTGAAATATACAGCCCACTAGAAACGCGTACCATATGCGTGTGTCGGCCCACGAGTGTGTGGGAGTGCATCTGCGGATGTATGCGTGAATATGTGTATGTGAAGCGGCACACCACACGACAGAAGAGCGGACGGGAGAAAGACAGAGAGACAAAAGAGGGAGAGAGAGAGCGAGAACGGTGGAGACGAAGGGGGTGAGGAGGGAACGGGGTTGGTGCCCCATAGCTACCCCTCTTTTGCTCGTCACCACGTTGAAAGGTGTACAGGGATATAGGAGGCGCCGTCGCCGTACCGTACGCAGGCATGCACACACGCGTGCACACGCGGACGTGAAACACACGTGCGATAGCGCGCGCGCGCGCGCTCGTGGGCGAGCACGAGGATGTGCCTAGGCGGCTGTACGTATGGCCGCCTGTATCGCGCGCGTTAATGCACGTAGTAATGCATTATTAAATAATGTCCGGCCGTATACGTACTCGCCGACCGCAGTGAGCCGGTGAGCGAAGAACATTCACCTCGCTCTCGCACCGCCGTAGGAGTCTAGGCCGTGCGAACGACAGAGCCGAGCGGCGCGGCGCGGCCGGGCGATCGAACGGACTTTCGATCCGCGGCTGTGCGACTGCTGGCCGAGTTCAGGGTTCGCGGCGCCGTTTCACCGTAGAAACAATCGATTTTTCCATCTACCTTCGCTATTACGGTGTTCCGCAACACCGTAACCGACTGCGAGATGCGGTCGCGAGGAATAGCCCTGGTGCCGCCGCCGATCGATTAATATTTTCTATTAATGAGAGGCAATTTGAATTTTTGAAAACTTCAAAGTTAAAGGGCGATGGCGCAAAAGTTACAACTGCTTTATAATTGTTTAGAGAAATGCTGAAACATTAGTTTCGAAAAATGTGCCACATTTGTGATTACAATTAAAAACCTAACATCGTTAGATAATATGTTTGTTCACGTAATATTTCATTCATAATGATGTAAATTAAATATATTTTAAAATAATTATACTTTATAATTATAATTATACTAATTTTAAGCTTTGTTATATATGTGCGTATACATTTTAAAACATATGAACCTTGTATTTTGAAAATTAAAGAATTATAATTTTCTAAATATTATATTATTAATTTTAATGAGGAAAAGTACTGATTCTCGAAATTCAAGTTTGCATTTAAATCGGAAAAATATTACATCTTAAGGGGATCCTAAAGTGAAGGCTGAACTTCCTCGACGTCGGTAATGTCAACATTTCTAATTCTGTTTTTTTGTCATATATCTATATCTGTCCTTGTCTAACGAGAGGCATCTGTCTTTGTTCGATTACTGCGCCATCTCTTGCCACACGCAATATTGCTTATCCTGTCAACCTGAATGTGCTTTTGCACATATAAAAGTTATATAAAGTAATCTTTTTTTCTAGGTTTTCAATCTTAGATCTAATTGCACGATATTGTTCTTAAATGTTGTCCCTAGGTCATGCCGGTCTAATTTTGTGGATATTTATCGTGGAATTTTTGTAAAAGCAAATATTGTCGTCACGTATACCAAAAATTAACAAAAATATTAATTTTTTTTCGTTTTCGATATAAATTTGACCACCATGACCTAGATTTTGATGCGTACTTTAATTCTAGACAAGAATTTTGCATTTCTATAAAGTCAATTAAAAGATTAGTGCTAAGAAAAAAAGCCGGTATTACAGACGGCTTTAGGATCCCCTTAAGTAATATTCTTCTGTTTTATGAAATCGATGCAATAACACATGTTTTTAAAACCATTGGATTATCACGCGTCGTACGACGAGACGCGTGATATATTGCGATTTGTCGGCGCGCCGATTAGTCGGTTTTACGATGCTCGCTGTGCACCCTATTCCCTACACCGAACTACCATTTATCAAGTCGTCCTGATTTCGTCTGTCGGGTCACAACACCGGGCATTAGAAGCAATTGGCAGTTTACGGTGACGGATCAGGTAAATCTCCACCGGCTGGAGACCTTTTCCGGAGATGTCGTCCTTGTCGTCCGAGTGTCCATTGCTCGGCTTACGTGGCCGAACTCGGTCGTAGTTTCGAGGCTGATTTAATCTTCAAACAATCCGCATCACGACGTGGTTTCGGGTCTATCGGTTTGTTTGTCCAAGCCACGGTTGTTTGCACCCTTCGCTACCTCTCCCTCGCATCCGTTCTCTCACGTGTCCCGACAACTATTCGACTCTCTTCCCCTTTCTCTCCCTCTCACGGCGCACTCCTCGGCTCCTTCCTTCTCCCCTGCTTCTCGGTTGCCCCCACGAAGCACATGCCTACAGCAACTTAGGAGTCGCCAGTGAGTCTGGACCCTAACAAGAAACTTACCCTTCCGCCCAAGCGCCCCTCCGCGCAGCGCCCCGACGTTGTACCACCATTCCCGCTGGGGCGAGGAGGGGAGGAGAAGGTGGAGGAGGTTGATAGTAACAGGGTACGGAGAATGCGGTAAGAGAGAGCGAGAGCGGAGAGACGAGCGAGGGGTACGCGTTAGTTGGATGAAAGCCGGGATGCGAGTTTCGGTCTACGAAGGGTGGAGATCAGAATTGTGGGGGACTCGGTGGTGTCCAGGGTGGCAGCCACGATGGCATTACCTAAGGGTTCGCCTTGGGAGGAAGACGGTGGAAAATTGGAGCGAGAAAGAGAGAGACGGAGACGGAGCAAAAGAAAGAGAGGCCAACAAAAAGAGACGCTGGCGGAAAGAGAGGAGGAACGAGAGAGAAGGACAGTAAGGTTGGAAAGAGAGGGCTCTTTGCAAAAAGACACTAGAGGACAAAGGGGTATAAGACCAACCGGACAGACGACTCGGGTTCTAAACGAACAAAGGAAACGTTTAATCCCAACGTGTTACTTGGAAGAAACCACCGCTCGGTCATCTAGCATTGTGCTTGGCTGATCTCATTGTTCTTGCTTCTTACATTCTCAAAATTAGTCATGTAGCGGCGCGAAGCCGGCGAAGTTTCGGGGACGATACTGACCAAAAACCAGGCTCGCTGTCCAAAACAAAATTACAAAATTCTACATGCACGTTCTCTTTCCATTGATTTATGAAATTAATTGTATAAGAATAAATCGTCAACGAATGATTACGTGTCACATTGTTGTCGGATATTTTCCACATCAAGGGAAATCGTCAGGGGGGATGCGCGTAACGCCTCGGTGCGCAATCTATCCGAATAAAATTTGAGATAAAATGTACGCTTTTGCTGATCGAATCAAAATGTATTTTTCCATAACTACATATATTTATAAATAATTCAAAGAGAGGAGAAGAAGAGAGAAATTACATTTTTTTATCTTTAAATATTGCTATTATTGTCCTTTTTTCTTCTTATATTTTTAATTATTTTATTAAAATATTTAGTGTAAATTATATATTCAATAAAGTATTGCATAATACTTTCCCACTGATTCATTATTGATTCATTATTAGTCATTAATTAAATTTATACCGCTATATGTCAGATAAATTTTATCATAGAGTGCTTATCGTTAAAATATTAAAGGAAATGATAATTCGTAAAAAAAAAAGAAAAAAGATAAAGCTTGTTTAAATGAAAAAAATGTTATGAATTGTAGAACGCGAAGAGAACTCACCGTAATGACTCGGATTTGATTTTCAGAGAAGCATGATGGGATCGACTTGTCAAAAAATATCGATCCTTGTTGTATTTTCAAACGCGTCTTCTTCGCATTGTTCAGAAACATGAATGAGAGAGTTTTAAGAGAATAATGTTGAAGATCTCCGAATTTTTTTCACAATGAAAAATATTGTAATCAATAACGATTCTAAAATTTTTTATTTTAAATATTAAGATCGAGATTTAGTATGTAAAAGTCTTATTATTATATATATAGTCTTATTATTGCATTCAACATAAGAATATTAAGAGCCAAAGCACATATGACAGTCGTAGTCGTGGACGTAAGTAACGCACAAGCTTTGGCGTATCTTGATTTGTCAGGTCGAGGACTACGACCGTCGTATATCGCTACGCCATGTTATGTGCTTTGGCCCTAAGAATATCTGAATTGGTATTAACGTGAAGATCGTCATTCTATTTTACTTATTGAATCAGATATTCTCTATCATTCATTTGTTATAAATTATACTTCACTTTTAGATCCCTTTTAGAACATTCACAAACTCATTTTTAGAAACAAGTATAGGTATTTCTAACTTCTACTCTTATTACAATTTCCAATGTTGCTACTTTTAGCAGTGAATATATTAGACGACACTTTGTACAAGTATATTTTATCGATATTATTTTAATTTCGGTTAATCAAACCGTAAGACTCCATAAAGGCGTCGTAAAGTTTTATTGATTCTCAGAATGGCGACAAAAATCATGGCCAAACCCTCTCTTCTTTTTTCTCTCTCTCTTTCTATGAAAGATAACTGTCTACCTTCATCCAGCGGCGGTGTGACACTTCCCTTCGTCGACGTTCCTACCCCTTCATGGAAGACTGGAAGGTTTTTTGCTTCGGGCGATTCGGAGGAATGGTCAGGGAGAAAAGGCAAGAGGGACGGGGGAAGAGAAGAGAGGAAGAGAACGGGAACCCAACCTAAGAGACTCGATCCGAGAAGAGAGCGCGGCAAAGGCTAGCGTAGAGAATAAGGGTAGCCTGAGGGGTCGGTGGGGTGGCAGGAGATGAAATGGGAGTAAAGATACGAAAGGAGGACTCAGCTAGGATCCACGGGGACCACCTAAGGTATAAAGGACGACGTTCGGTCTTTCCACCCCTATATTTGTCCCCTCTGCTCGTCCCGTCCTCCGCCGTTTCTATATATATATATATATATATATATACGTATATATGTCGATGTGCAGGTCCAACGTACGTGTGTACACACATACTCCGCTCCTGGATCTATATAAGCTCCACACGCTATATAGAGATAAACGTATATATACATATATACAGGTGCACAACGCGCGTGTACGTATACGTCCATCACAAACACGTGTATTGCATTGTATTAAATCCGTTAACGTACAGCGGCTTATCTCTACGGGAGACAGAAAATTTTCCACGAAGGGCTCTCGTAAAATTTTCCATTTTCCTCACGCGCGCAACGCAAAATCGGCGGCTGCGAAACTTACACCTAGAAACTACGGCTTTCTTACGTTTCTTTCGGGCGCCGCATTTGGATGACGCCTTAATTACCTTCCGCTTTTCGCGCGATCGCATTTAAATTGCTGTTTCGATGTTCGCCTGTACCTGACGCGGTATAAAACGCCATGATAAATCAAGTGACTGTTCCAGCTTGGTGTCACTGTTTCGCCAGAACTTAAGCGAGAAAGTCGTACGGAGAAGGAGGGGGGAGGAGTTAAGAAGGATAACTAACTGGGAAAGATGCGAGGAGGAATAGAGAGAGAAAGAAAGGTAGAAGAGGCTGGAAGTACTGGCAAGGACCAAGAAACGTGAACGAGGGGAAGGGGAGGAGGAGACGGCTCCGAGACAGACGAAGGAGAGCTACACTGAGAACATATCCCTGCTTGAGAAGTTCTCCACGCCACTTTCCGCCTCTATTGTGATTTATGCGCGCGATGAGGGTGGCTATAACATGGGTTTTAGACTCCCGACGATCCTCCCCTTCTCCCCTCACCCTGCGACTCGGAGGGATGGACCGCGCGATCGCCTTCAACGAGATCACAAAGAATTCCCGGAGTCGGCGGTCCATACCAAGCAGGACCTCGCGCGAAGAAGATCCTTGCGAGAGAAGACGAACGCTCCACTTTTCGACTTTTGCGCGACAAGACGCGCTCGCTACTTGGCCGAGTCCGTAATCTTGCTCCTCATCTGTCAGCTATAATTCAATTTTCCGCCGGTCTGTCGTCTCACGAGGACACGGATGACGATAACGACGACGACGAGAGCGACGCTGTTTCTTTCCATTCCTCCTCCACTTCGGTGAAAATCGTTATTCGCGCCGCCGGAGCGACGAATGCACTCGCTCATATTAAATAGAAGAATAATTTAATTTCCTCCGTTATACCGCAGATTCGCGCGCTGGATTGACGGCGGATTGATTTACGTTAAGTGCGGCGTGCAACTTTAAAGCGCGCTCCCGTTTGCCCTATGCTGCGCCAGGGTATATAAAGGGTCTAAATCCGGTTGATCTGTTTTTGGTGGTATTTTTCACGTCGCCGCCGGACGCACGCGATGAATATATCATTTAAGTGGAGGGCGAAACAAATATCCGGTCTCGTGTCAAAGTTATATTTACTGAAACACATCCGTGTGGTAGAACGATCAAAGTAATAGATATGCGAATCGGCTACAGATTTTCCTTGATGCGCTTCACACTTCCGAATATTTGATTAGTGCTTACTATTTATTATCGCAAACTGTAAAATTCTATTAGTATAACTTTAGGAATAAAATTGTCATTGCTGCATGCGCGAAGATGCTAGTTCTCTCAGTACAGATTCACAGATAAAATATAGAAATAATAGATATATTTTGATATATTTATAATATCTCTCGCCGGCGGAATTGTGTTTTACCCTCGATCCTTGCTTTGAATTAAAGAAATATCCTTACAGCGATAAAATCGATCTGACATCGTAAAAAAGTCATGTCTAGCCGCTATCGCCCGATGGATCTCAATCCATTAATCACATGCATAGCGTTAACATTCTATATTCATGGCAATCGGCGTTAACACGGTTCATATTCAAATCCGTTTCAATCGATCCGGCTCTATTTCGGGGGCCGCATTGCAAGATTGACCTCATCCTATAGTTAGCCTCCGGTTACCGAGGTGAGGATACGATTCCCAGAGGTTTCTGTTTGCAAAACGTAGCCGTAAGCGCGTAACTCTGTTTGTTTAATTAAATTCACGCAAATGCCGCGGGCCGTAACTAGCGATCTATGAAATAAAAGGCAACGCGCAGGTATCGTTGCACCGCGCCGCAACATCGCCGGTCGCAACTTTGCAATCCTTTGTGGCGCCGTTCGATGCCGGGCGATAACACGCGCGTGATCCTAAACGGGGAGGGAGAGAGAGAGAGGGAGAGAGAGAAAGAGAGAGAAAGAGAGAAATATGATTAACCGAGTCCCGTTAAAATCTCGTGATTTTCACGGAAGGGAAAAAGCGATGCTCGACGTAATTCTTTTGGAAAATACAAAAGAGTATTAGCACACCCCAATTCCTTTGACATAAATTTGCACAAAGAAAAGACACGTTGCTGCAATATACGCATTTCATTCGATATATTAGAACAAATGAGAACGATTCGCAGGAACACTTAGCAATAATACCTTTTTGCATCCCATAATATTATTTCGAACAAGATCTATGTATATGTGTAAATGCTCTTTTTGTGTCAACGGTACACAGACACACGCGATACAACATAACGCGCCGTACTCTGATGTATCATGAAAAGGGGGTGCCTTTTGGCTTGCGACTTTTCCAGGAATATAACAGCTCCATTATTCGAACGAGTTGCACAACGTATGTTGTACTATCACAAAATCCCGCAGTTTCTGAGAGAAACGGAAGACATACTTGTTCACTCGCTTGACGGTTGAACGATGGAAAGCCGTACACATGCGCAGAGATGGATTTCCGGTAGAGGAAAGAAAAGCAGGACTTGTTTTCGGAATATCCCATACCGCAGATAAAACTATTTAACGTTATTTACACACGTCTCCTAATTAGTCGAGTGATAAGTTTGGTTTTACTTTCACTTTATGCACACAGACTTTTTGTTCTCTCTTTTTCTCTCCAACATTCGAAAATATATCTTATCCCGCTTCAAATTCAGAAAGGGGAGTATACGTAAAATAAAGAGAATTATAGATAACAAGGGATTTCGTTTAAAGGCATATTGACCCCACGCGATAAATTAAAAAGATTAATAAAAAGACATCCAAGATAAACATAAAAGATATTGTTGCATTAATTATTAATAGAATTAATTTTACTTATCTTCATTATCGTTTGCGAGTCCTAGATACGTGACTAGCTTTCACCTAGGCGCAAGATACTCTGCAAAGGACATAGGGTACGCCCAGGGCGGACGAGGCTCGGACAGATGTGAAAGGAACGGAGGACGAGCAAAGGGAGGATAGAAACGGGAGGCGGGTGGTTTGAAATGACCGCCGAAAGTCACAACTCGGACTCGGTTCTCTCGCGGGGGCGCACGACGGGCGGTGGGTGGGTGGTCGTAAGGGGGTTGGTTCGCGGGGGACGTTCCATACAGTCGCGAGCAGTGTGGGAAGTTAGAGGTGGACGAAAGCCCTCGCAGAGAAATTAATATCGCCCAGCGGCGACGTTCACCTCTTCACACACATGTACACGTGCACACGCACGCACGCACACACATACAGATATACGTAAGCGCAAAGCGCACGACACGTGCACATGTACCGGTACATATACCGAGTACGCCGTGCACATAGCGACGGCGATACATACAACGCTTCGCGGATACGTTCCTCTCTCGGCCGTGTCCTTCTACCTCCTCACCGACGTCCCCTCACCGCTCGCTCGATTCAACCCCAAAGGACTCCCTTACTCTCCGACATAGGGTATAGCGAAGAGTGACGGGCGGGAAGGGAGCGGAAGGGCACGGTGCAGGCGAGCGCGGGGGCGGTTGAAACGGAGTGAGAGGGGGGAGGGGAAGGGGGAGAGTGAGAGGCTGAAGGGTGGCGAGGAGGGTGAGAGTCGAGGTAGCAGAGAGAAGTTGGGTTTCATCTCGAGGGCTCGGGGGACGGTGGTGCGGGAGGAAGGGTGCGGCAGGATAGAGGGTGAGAGACTCCGTAATATAGGATGGCTTGTGTGCGCTGGAACGAGTCGCACAGAGCTTCCCGTCTCCCTCCGATTCTCTCCTCTGTTGCCTCCTTCTCTCCTCTCCCCCTATCGCCTCTACTCTTTTCCTCCTCCCGCTCACCCCGACCGGCTCCCTATGAGTCTCTCTTTCACTCTAGCTCTCCTCTCTCTTCTCTCCCATCCACGGTTTCCACCTTTCTCTCGCTTTCTCTCCTCTCTCACAACCCACCCCAACCCTCTTTCTCGTTCTCCCCCGATACGTAGAGACGGAGGGAACTGTGCACGCTATACACACGTGCTCTCACGTACATGCGGCTCCAAGGTTTTTGCTCGTGGCGGCCAATACTCTCCGACAACGAGGACGATTCCTTCTCATCCAGGGAAAAGGAGGGAAGGGGAGGGAGGGGCAGACGCGCGGACGGGGGAGGAGATACGATTTTACCCAGCTGCCGTGGCCGAGACATTTTTTCCCTATCTAGGGATAACCTCGAAACTGGAGTAGCCCTGCCTGGTCGTGAGAGCTCCGAAGGAGAAAGACTCGGCCCCGGATAGAACGCGAGCCTCTCCGCCCTCATCCTTCCCCCTTCGTTCGCCTGCTCATCCTCTACCCTTTTTTTTTTTGCTGGAAGTCGAAGGATCCTCCCGGCTCTTACGTGACTTTTCCCCGTAGAAAATAATACGGTGCCGTTTTCTTCCCGCGTGTCACTTTTGCGCGCCGGGGACATAATATATAATACCGGCCAGAGGGGGCAAAAATATTCTCGGACGTAACTTGAAGAAAGATCGCGAACGATAAATAATCCCGATACAAATGTCCGCGATGCGTCAAAGCGAGATCGCCGACAAAGGATAGCCATCGAAGAATTGAACTTTTCCAAGTCTAAGGTATTCGTTTTGTTCTCTACGAACCTAAATCTTTCGTGGTTGCGCGCGGCCCCTAGATCATTATAACAAATATATTATTCGGCCATTCGTTGGCTTGTACGTCGTGGTGGAGTCAAATCTCCGGATTAATTTAGGAAGAGACACGTGGTGTACTAAAGACATTTTTAAAAAGCGTTATTCGTAACGCGATAAATACAGACAGTTTGTATACTGCGTATACAATTACTTTATGACGATACTTAGAAATTACTTTACGACGAGATACTTTTCGTGGCACAATGATTTCGTCGGTGCCCGTTCGGCGCGTAATAAAAAAAACACCCTGTGGCTCCCTATGACTGGGTTATCGTCGGGGCTGGGGTCGCTGGCGGGGACGAGATAGGGGGAGCGAAACGATCAGGGACAAGTTTTGGGTTGAAGTACCTGCATAGGGTTTAGTATTACAAATCGTTATCTCACCGTACTATTCACGTCTAAGAAAGGAACGACCATCCGCGGTCGCCTTTTTATCTTGTTTATTTTCAATATCCGATAAACAAAGCTCTTCATGGACATACATAAACATACTGGGCAAGAGAGATATGAATTAAGAGCGTAAGGGAATTTTTTAAATTATTTTTGGAAGAGATAATTCCAAGCCACGTCAAATTAGTAGCTTGCTACTTTCTAACGCGATTAAATAATTTGCGTAATTTTTTTCAGGAAGAGTTTTTGTTTTTTCCCCTAATTATCACCCTCTCTAAATTAATATGTTCATTTACGGAAATATGCATAACGAACGAAGCTTTTCATCGCAAGCCGCGAATATCGTCTTACATGCGCGAGCGATAACTCCACACGCTTTCGCCTCCACCTTACGCACTTTGTTCCATCTGCATGCGAAGAAGAGGCGATGGCGAGCGGAGCGCTAACGGACGCGGTAATGCATTATGCTACATTCGTGTAATAAGGTATGATAACGTAACTTGCATTACCGGACGTCGCGCTCGCGCTAACGATAATTGAGGCGTCGAGAACGCGAGAGCGAGATTTTTCTCTTAGCCCCGGCCAGTAACGTACTGGCACGTATAAAATTAAATCTGATAGTGATGTACACGTTGCGATATAATACGGTCCCTCCAGGAGAAATCCCGATTTAATTTCCATATCCCAGTGTAGGAACTTATCCGTCTTTGAGATACTCGCGGACGTAACAACAATCTATCAATTTTCAACGTTATATACGTATTCTATCATTTTCTCCAGATTTAATATAGCCAACTAATAAGCACAAATATTCACTCGCCACTGTGCGCGTGTGTATGCGTGTACGGAATATCTATGTGCGCCAAGAGTATTAATCATCTTGACTTTAGATATTTTACGAACCATCAGAAAAAACACATATTTCTTAATATCTTGTGTCTCGCTACCCGTGTCGTGAACGCGTACACTTGGCACGAGACACTACCATGTCTTTTGATCTTACTAGTTATACCTTTATCTGATTTGAGAAAATAATGCTTTTTTAGGTAGATGGTTACAAAGTAAAAGATACCTGTCTCGCTATCTTAGCTCTCCATAACCAACGTTTCGTATTGAATACAGCGCAATGTATGGAGTCTCACGGAAGTGTGTTTAAGACAAAATAAAGCAATTAAATCATTTTAGAGAAATCGAAAGATACAAAAATATATTATATAAATATATATATTTTAAAACCTATACATTTATGAAAGGTATACATATGTATTATATGTTGATAGCTGTGTATTATTGTATTTAAAAACAATGTACATTCTTCAAAATCGGTACAGTGAACAAAGTTGTTTCCGGGACTAGCGAGAACAAAATAAAAATCAACAATTACTCGCAAAACACAACTTAACGAAAAGAAAGGTATTTCGCGCGTATCTCTTAGGATCGGGAATCCGAAAGCGCCGCGTCGGGATGAAGATAATTAACAATTAGCGCGGTGGCGGAAATATCAGTGCCGCGAAAATTTCCGCGAGTCTCTATCGCGACGGTATTTCGCCGCAGCGAAACTTCCGCCTCTCCATTTTCGCCGCCAAACGCACAATTACGAGGAACCGCGCGCGTTTGAGCAACATCGTAACGAGACCGGGCATAAATTTTACCACACGGACGGGCGTTTTCGCAAAGTTGCGCCGCGATGCTCGGCTGCGCGGCGGTGGCAGTGGGTTTGCAGCGGAAACTTTTCGCCGCGGAAACGCGATGCATTATAAAACAGCGCCGGCGAGAACCTTTGCTTTCGCGGCGAGGTCCCGCGGTAACTGGCATTGCTACGATTCGCAATGAACGCGTGATAATCGCGCGAACGTTAAAACACTACTATGTAGATTGCATCTCAGTTCCACGGACGTGTTCGTTGATCATAAATACGTGTCACGTTCAGCGACCGTTATAATCATTCCAAATGTACTTAGTGACTACAAAATTCAATGTATTGTGTGTCGGATTTTTTTTACAAAATTTTTATATAAAAGGTGAATTTCAAAATTAAATTGCCAGAAAATATTTATTTCTGCTAAATTGGACAAAATTTGAGAAATTAAATTAGATATAATCTTCAGAAGCGCGAACATCAAACTTAAAATCGCATCAGCGAGAGTAATTTCGAGCGATTCTTTAATTAGGAGAACGAAGGGAGATGATAAAGTCGTAGCGTAAAAGGGTGCAACGGCCGGACGCATAAATTGGTTGCGGCTATTTTAAGATTTCGGGGCGAGTTTACGCGGCAGTTAGAGGCAGCGCCGCGAAACGCGTCCAACGGTCATCCCCTTTATTCTCGTTCCTCTCTCGTTTTTTCTTGTTCCCTCTTTTTATTTCATTCCGCCGCTGCCGCCGCCCCCGACCACCGCATATAACGTATAAACGTATAAACCCGAGCGGGCGCATAAATTGTCGCTGTTACGCGCCCAACGCTCTCTTAAATACCGGTTTACCAACGGATACACGCGGGAAAAATGTCGGTCAATGAGTTCAACGGTGTTGTAGTTCTATCTGTGATCGGAAAATAAAATTCCAGTACCGGTCGTGCGCTTTTTTGATGGGAAAAAAAAAAAAAAAAAACATTGCAGACCCGTCGATGATTCCGCGATGTATCGAGAGAAATTATACAATTCTGTTACTCGAGTATTACACGGAGAGAATTTTCTCTTAGAATTTACCCTAAAATCATGTAGTTGTGGGACAACATGTATCCACCAAGAATTTTATGCGAGCTATTCTGATTAATATCTATTAACCATAATAAAAAGTATTAATATCTATTACATTAAAATATAAAATATGTTTGATTAATTTTACTAAAATATATCTAGAAAATTTCAATAATTTTTCAAAATTTACCAATCTGCTTGGTAATTTTTATCACGTTGTTTGTAAAATGTCTTGTATATTTCAAAAATTCCTTGGTTACCAAGTTGTCACAAGTTTGTAGTGAATTTAAGGGTAAAATATAACAAAAAATTCCCTCCGTGTACCTACTCTCAGGTATTAATAACTTATGATCCTATCGTTACCCCTGTAGTAAAAGATTAAGAACTCATGATTGCGACCCTTCAAAGCAATACATTTTGTGATTCACCATAATTCTAGACGAGCTATTGCAATCATCGTAATGTTATAGCAACGTACATTATGAAGCAACATATCGGACAATACATATCGGTAATCTTGCAGTCGTCGAAGACTTTTTTTCATACCTAGGTACGGACGAGTCACGTTTCTACACGCGAGGATAGAGGGCTTTTTTCGTGGTCGTCCTCGCGCCATGGATTTCACGCTAATAGTCACGTATCCGATTAACCGATTCGCTAATTAAACCTTTAGCGGTACCGTCGGCCAGCCGCAGCACTCGAAGGTACGCACGCCTCCAGCTCCCATACGTAGATATATGCGTGTGCACAGTATGTATGGGGAGGGGAGGAGGAAACGGAGGGGACCAACGGATATCCAGGCTGAGAGGGATGTCAAAGAGGTAGAGAGTCGCTTTTCATTAATAATCCTAGAAAATGTTTAAATCGATGCTATTTATTTTATTGCACCTATATTTATTGATATTTTTCAATCACGCAAATAAATATATTACTCAAAAAGACATTTCTCCCCTAAAATCTTACTTTGGGCACATTATAGTCCCTTTTTATTTTCAGTATTTTTTGGAGCTTTAGATCTTAAATAGAGATCTTTCGTGTTTTGAGATAAAAATGCTCATTTTTATATAAAAACTGTTTCTAATTTTTTATTAATATAATGATAATATAATAATATTTAATTTAAATAACAATATATAATTTTATATTGAAAAGTCTCTTTTTACATACACACACATACACATGCACTTTGTCTTGATTTTTAAATGCATGAATATGGTACAGCTTTGTAGATCTGTAATCGATAACCGAGAGAGACGATGACGAAACAAGAGGTCGAGATGGATATGAATATAGGTATTGAGCCTCTCTCGTCGTCATATCGGCACGAGCTATGATGTCGCTCATACATGTACATACACGTATATGTGTATAAGTGTGCGCGTGTGAGGCCACGTGTCCGTGATGGGAAGCCGGCTGAGGTGGTCTGCGGTTATTTCGGTGATTGGTTTTATCGCGTTGGCAACGGTACGCGAGCTCAACTCCTGTACGCGCGACCTTCCTCCTCCTCTTCCTCTTCCTCCTCTCGTTCTCTTTCTTTCTCCTCGACATGCGATTGCACGCGTGCGTGAACATGTATACGAATTTGCTAGATATTAGCGGACAGGCTGTTCCAAATCCTGCAACAAAATTGGAACGTATTCACGCCCTCGTGAGATGTCGATGGTTTCCTCGTGATAAGTGTAATCTATGGATAAGGATTCGGGAGGAGATAAAAGATTTGATCTTATAATGACCTAATTTATTTCAAAGAACCTGAGAAAATTGATATTTTAAAGTTGATATAAAATTTTAATTGTCTTAAAGCTTTAGAATTCATTTGCTGAAGTTTTCAAAAAGTGGGTTAGAAACTCTCTGCTTGAAACCCTTCAATCGATACCGTTTGCTTTAGAAAGTCTCGGTATATCTTACAGCTGTTATCCTAGATACATCCTTAGTTAAGGAAGACGTGTCATGCTGCGTGAGACGACGAAGTCTTCGCAGTCGCCGGAAAAATTCGCAGTATCTGGAAGAATAGGTCTTAATAAAGATGACGATAGTGCATATCAAGTGCGCTTAATTCTTAATTCGAAGACGGAAATACTCGAACGTTGATTACTTTTAATTTTAAAATCTAAAAATGTTGCGAAGATTTATCTGAGAGCTAACTGTCGTCAGTTTTTTTTTCATCGCAAATCTAATAATCTTGAAATTAAACGACGAAACCGGGGCATTTTGCAGATAAGCGTCCACCTCGTGTCCTTAATCGAAGGCCGACCGAACCACCACGGATGTCATGCCCTCGAAGGATTAATGGGCGGAACACTAAAGAGACCTTGTGGGCGTTCGCATCGAAACACCCTGTATACGTGCGTTTACGACGTATCCGGGGAGTGCATTCCCAGTAACCCGGGATGCACCACGCTGCGAGCATACGAGCTCCATGTACGGGATCATACTCAAGCCCGTCGCATACGTGTGCATGCGCGCACGTATATAGGGATCATACGTGAATGCACGTGATCGTGCGGCCGGTGCACTCGGTTCCCCCTTTAACGCAAAGGGCGACCGTGCCTCGGCCGAGTAGGTAGATCCTGAAGTGGGTGGCACCCACCTCACCGGTGCCGATGATAGGCGAGGTACGTGAACCCGTGTGCGTGCGATACGCACGCATCCGTAATTATATACGGTGTCCCGGGAGAAAACGAAAGTATTCCTCGATTGACAGTTTATGGAATATAGAATAAAAAATGTGACGTCACGGCGCAGGTTCGTTAATAAATCATAAGAGCCTAATAGCGCGTAATACGTTCAACGGATGCAGCTGTTAATAAGAAAAGACTAAACGAGCGTACGTTAGTTATGCTAAATAGCTAAATGTTCTACTCTTTATAGAGCATCGTTATAAAACAGAAACGAATGAGCATGCTTAATGTGAGATATCGATAACTCATTCGACGCTCCCCGAAAGCTCTAATTCTCCCTCCACATTTTTCTCATCATTTTTTCGCATTGAATTAAAGATTCAAATCTTTTCAAATATGATTTTTCAAACTATAATTTGATCCACGTTTCGCCGCAGTTCACCGATCCCGAAATTATTTGCCTGCGATTTCGAAATGGCATTAGTGTTTCCTCGCCGGCGGAACATTTCCGTCGGAGCATCGCGGCGACGTGAATTATAGAAGGTTCCTATGGATTTTCTAGGGAACGGCCGAGTGACGTAAGTTCGATGTCCTGGGTTGGTCCGTTTGCGAAAAGGGTCGATCTATTCGCGCGACTGCCACGGAGCGGCTCGGCTATTTCGATATTACCGCGGGTTACGAGTCCGTGGAAAAGCGGAGAGATAATTTCAGTTACTATCTTATACGCGCATTTAGAAAGAATTATTTGTGGAAACCGCCGTCGTCATTTCGAGCGCGGAGTTTTCAGGGCGTCGACTAATGAACTATCGTATTACGTGGCGAGTATTGGCTCACCGGGTATCGACCGGTCCCCGTGTAAAAAGTAAACGGACTTTAAATGATCCTTAAAGTATAATTGTCCTAGAAAATTCACGACAGAGACACGAAGTAGCAAAACAACGAATTGCTACTTAACGAAACTTCTACTTAACAGTATGGAGGAGTACGGATCGTAATTAAATTCGCATTTGCGATATTTTCCATGTTCATGTAATACATATTCAAATAGATTTGAATCTCTTAAAATTGCGAGAGTAATAATTGTTTTAATCTATCAATGATTAAATTACTTTTTTTATATGAGACTACAGCATTAATTTTCATGCATTTTTATAGAGAAATGTTCTGTCGTAATTACAAAAAATAGATAGTAAAATATTAAGGTAAGGTATAAAAGATTAGAATATATAAAACATATTTCTAATATACAATATAATTAAAAAAAAAAAAAAAACGAAACCGTATGATTGCTTTCATACATATTAAGCATTAACGAGCGCGATCGCGCTTTTAGCGATATTTTAGCGCAGAACGCGAACGATGCTCATGTAACACATTCTGCCGTCGTGCTTTGACTATCCAAATTACGAGATATTAATTATAGAGCTAACGCGACGGACAACGCCGGCGTCACGCAGCGCGGGAGCGAGCGCGATATCGCAAAACCCATGTAAATAATTCATGTCGGCGCGATCGAACCGAACGCGAAACCGATCACCCGTGCCCTCCTCTTCCGCCGTCGCGCCGCGCCGCGCCGCGCTGCGCTGCCACCCTATCATTGGCCACGGCCGCGTAACACAAACAGGCGTCGCGATGATCGCGGAGCGCCTAGCCCGCGGAATCGTCGGATCCAGATTTATCCGGCTCTCATGAATAGCTGATTCGCCCGCCGCCTAATTGGGAACAACGGGTACAACGAGCGTGCTGTTATTTGTACGCGGCGTCGCGTCGCGTTGCGTCGCGTCGGTGCGCGAAACCGGACTACGATCGTGCTCCTTCGGAATCCGCGGGAAAGAAGAGTTTCTGTTCTGATGTTTTTTTCCCCTCTTCGTTTAATTCCGAGAATAATCGATGAATATCAAGTTACATTTTTTTTTATCCTTGCAGTCTAAATTAATCTTTATAACTGTCTTATGAGATTGTCTTTTATATAATAATCGTTTCATAATTATGACATCTACGCGTCAATGATTCAGCGTAATACTGTTAAATTAAACTAATCCTTCGTCTCGTTTCCAGTTAGAGTAGGAGAGTAAAATTTCTTGGCAACAGCTCTCCTGAATTTCGCGGTATTCTTTATACGTGTGATTTGAACGCTTACCGCATTTCACACGGCAATCCTACAAATTTTCAGGGCACGTTCTCCGTAAGTGGAGAACCGACAAGATGGTCACGGTACGCGTGATACCGGACAGACGCGACAACAAAACTATGTCTCTCCAGACGAGTAATGAATCCGACGATGCATCAAATTGCCCCTTACGTCAAATCCCCCATTAGATCAGATACTCGCTCGCGAACTGCGACGAAAGTTCGCACCTCCTCGGGGATGCTTCCGCGATGAGTTTCGCCGTTTACCAGGTGACTTTGTGACATGCGCGTCTCATCCGCTCGTTAGCTATTCGTCTCGGCCAATCCTACGCTGGATATTAATTAGACGAGAGCCACGCGGAGCTCGGGTTTGATCTTAAACCTCTTCGAAGATCGCGGCGTGCGATTTTTAGAAACTGTTTTGATGATAAAAAGCAGAATATCGTTTCGAAATACCGTGCACGCAAATGTAATCTCACGAAATTAATCCCTGCAATTTCAGGATAGGAAAGATAGGCCTGTGAGCTCTATAATGTAAAACTCGTAGTGAAGCTTGTACGCCACTTTGGTAAATAATTACTTTTACCGTTGATACACAAAGTCTGAAAAAAAATGAAAAGAATTAAGTCGCGATCGAGGGAAAATACGATATTTATCCTTTGTATTTGCGAATCTTTTGTATTTGCCAGTCATTAATTAACTCTCGCATAACCGTGCCATGCATTATTAGCCGTCATTTTGCGCCGTGCACGCTTTCGCATATTAATGCGCGGTGCAACGATCGTTGCGCGAATACGCTTCGTTGTGTATACGCGTATATATATGTTAACGGTGTTTTGAAAATCATCCTTTCCTCCCGTTCCTCCTCCTTGCGCTATACATATTTCAGTACAGTCAAAAAGAGTTTTATCGAATGCATTCGCGTATATCGTTCGTCCGAATTCATAAAGTTTAAACCAAAAAAAGTGGAATTATACAATCGTGTCTCTAAAAATTTCAAAACTTTGAACTTTCTTCCCAAAATAATCATGCTATATTACTCGCGTGACCATCAGTTAATATAAAATATAGAGAGACTCTCTTTTTTTGGTCGTGCGAGAACTCCTGATTGAGAAGTGCACTTCGAACCAGCGACCAACGTCGCATATAATATTTAACCTTAGCTTAACTCATTCTTCGTGTCTTTCTAACTGTCCCCTTAGAAAAAGACGAAAAGTGAGAAGTTTTTAAGGTTAAATGTTATGAGACGTTGGTGCAACCGGGCCTAAATGGAAAGCTCCCTGTATTAGTATAGTGTCTCTACATATACGTAAAAGCGTCTATGAAAGACATGAGACACAGTACGGGAAGGTGAGCCGAATGTGAAACTTCATTTTCGTCAGAGAATGCCGCGAACGCACCTAATTATGTTACATATTGAGGCCTTTTTTTATTGTTCTATATATTGATTTTGAATAAAATTATGGAATTTTTATTTTTTGACTTAGCAACAAACTTTTAACAAAATGGACATAACATTAAAATGTTACACTAAAAACAAAGTTTTATCTGTGTATATACGACACAATATAAAAAAAGATATATTACGAATTTAATACGCGAATTTAAAGATATATTACGTATTTACTTTTTACACAAAATTTCAAATTCATTTTGTGTAAAATTTATATTACGTTAGTTTAAATTAATTTAGTTAAAAGTATACATAAATTTGTTTAGTAAAAAGTATATATTTTACTCTTTTTCATATTTAAAGTGTTTAAGCAACTTGTTATAATTCTGTGTATCCTTTTGGCAATAAAATAATAATAACGTAATATCACCTGAAGATCATATCTCGAGAGTGCGTCGCGGCTCCGTTCCTCACCGATAATGTTAAAAGGGAGTCTCCGGCCACGCAGTGGGGGCCACGACCATGAAGACGACGGCGACGAGGAAGAAAAGCGGCGAAGTATGGGGGCCTGAGTTACGTCTTTACACACGCTGCGGAGAGTGGCTCGCGGTGCGAGCCCTCTTCGGCGTATTAACGCCGGAGAATGCATTAGTGGTGAAGAAGAAGAGGAGGCGAGGGAGCATCTCGCGTCGCGTCGCACACACAGGCGCACCGGAGAAGAGACGGCAACGTGGCCACCATGTGTGATGCCCAGAGGAGAGAGCTAAAGTTTCTTTCCTCGGCTCCGCTTGCGCGCCGCTATGGTGCACACGTCCGTGCGCACCCACTCCCGCCGCCGCGCCCGCGGTCGTTGTACACACACACACACACACACACACACATACACGTAGGGTCTGGGGAATGCGAGGTAACCGACATATTCTCTCCTCTGGAAATCTTGCACCTGGAAAGCTTCGCCGCGACGATGGTTTTTCCCCATCCGGTACGCGTGCACGGTCACGCACAGCGGCACAATTTTGCATTCTCGCGTCGGCAAAGTGTTACAGGGATGAAAAGTACGGTGCACTTATTCCGTAGTTTGCAGCTAGACGAAAGTAATAAGAAAGCGAGAAAATTAACTCGAACAAGGGACAGAAGGCACTCTGTTGTTTGTAGCTTTGATCGAGCTACTTGTTATAAATCATGATTACGGCACATGTGCATCTCGCTTCCTCTTTCTTTCTATTTTATGTAAACTTAACCCATTTAAGTGTTCGTGGCGCAATTCTATAATTTAAATACTTGAGTTATATTTCTCAGTTCATTATTAAATTATAATTCGAAACAATATTCGGCTTTTTATCAAAACGCTTTCTAAAAATCACGCGCCGCGATCTTCAAAGAGTTTAGAATCGGACCTGAGCTCCGATATTTTTTATAGTTGGATAATATTCCGATAATAGAATCATATTTATTAAAAAATTTATAAATCTACAGCGTACAAAGAATCTTAGTTAAACAAATTATTAAATAAACTAAATGAAATCAATCTTAAGATAATTATAAAGTGGTATACAGAAAAAATATGCTATCCAGTCTGCAGATTGTACTTGTGGGTAAAGTACACGGTCGAAACACGTGGAATGGTATTTTATCGAACCTAATAGCCTGTTTCTCGAACACGGTGTCCTAGAAACTTCGATCATACGTGTATGGATATTCTGTGTCGCAAGTTGGGTGAATAGGGGCTGGCTTACGAAATTCGGTAGACTCATGCGGCGCCTCTGGTAGGATACTTCACGAATGTCACATCGGAGGAGTCTATGTGTGACGTTATTGATTAATCGCCGTGCGCGATTACTCGGTGACCGCTCGCGTGGATACATCCTGCGATTGGGAACGTGATCGAAAAAGTGTTTCTACAGAGGAACACCATTAAGCAATCGAGCATGCGTAAGGCGAAATATGAATGCGCCTGCGAAAATACTTGATAACGCCGGAACAGCGATTCTTCATTCTCCCCTATCACGCGCGCCGACCGGGCAAGAGGAATATCTTGTTGCCGATATTTTTCTTCCCGCGTAACTGGAGCAGCTTGATCTTCGCCGAGCGCGATCCGCAGCGGCTACGCATCCTCTGCTGAACAAGGGAGTCCGAACAAGTCTCGTTCGTTTAATTCAATTGCTGAAGCTATAGATAAATCCACGTTATTCTAATTAATCTCATAGAAGAACTCACATTTCATTATTTTCATGTGTTTTTAGACATGTGGTATAATAAATTTTTATTAACATTCAAAACTGTTCCTTAAAAAAAAATCGGGAAAAATTGCAGGAGCATCGGAAATGAAGCTAATCCTAATTAAGCAGTTTGGATCTAGTTTCGCGATGCAAACATTGTTCTATCAGAAAGTAATGAATAGTAAAATCGCACGTGAATCAAATCCACCAAACTCAAAAGCGATCGAGTTGCAGTTCACGGTGATTTCAACGTTTTTCCCCCCCTTCGGTTGCCGTAAAATCAGTTCCTACGGCAATTCGCGCGCTCACTTTTCAGGCTGTGGCGACCGTAATGGGATTATCTGATTATATCCTGTGCGCGTCTTAACGGTACACCTCAGCGCGTAATATGTTTAGTCGGCATTATACGTACCGGTATATCCCGTTACGAATATTATCGACGAGCGACGAGCGCGGACTATACCGGGGGGGATCGATGCAAAGTGAGGCAGCGGGACTACCGGACTACGCGATGCAGTTTCGGATTCGCCGTGTCGGCATTACGCCGTCGTCTATCGCGATGTTGCATCGCGACTTCTCGGGGCCAGGAGGCGGCGAATGATTCGAATCTGAGCAATGCGCGGCACGAGAAACGCGGAATGCGTCATGTGAAATTCTTTGCGGCACCGATGAGCATATAAATACGTGATTATATTAATTTTATTATTTTTTGAGTAGTAACTGCGTTTATGCAAATTTTATCAGGAATAAATTATTGTTGTACGATGTTCAAATAATAAAGGAGGAAATTGAGACAAAGTTCGGAAGCACAGTAACTATAATGTAGCTACCAATATGTGAGAGGAACAATAACATTTAACGTGATCAAAATTCGCTTTTAGTGACGATCCGAGCGAAAGGAAATTGAAGAAAATTAAGGAAATCGATTTAACACAAAGGATGACTTTTCCAGACCTTCGAAAAACGCACAGTCACGGAGTCATCTGCGTTCGAGTAATGGTTGAGAATCACTAGTGCTCGGATGTGGGAGCGAGAGGCGATTTTCAGGTGCACGATGAAGTGAGACAGGGCAACAGAACTCGGAACGAACGAAACGAAGGTATAGCACGGCTCGCAAGAGAGACAGAAGAGCACGGACGCGGATAGAAGAGGGTAACAGGCACAGCGGGGGCAAGGGGGAGGGACGGGAAAAGGTTAAGAGAGAGGTAAAGGAGGAATGATGGGAAGAGGGTAAAAGGAAACGAAGGGAGAAACCCCCCGTTGCGCCCACACTGGACTTGAGTTTTTTGTAAGGGTGTGCGGGTACGAGGGACGGATGTGGGGGAAGATAGGGGGAACGAGGCGGCCGGGTCGGTAGAGTACCAACGGGCGAGGGCGACTGCCGACGGTAAGGAATGACGAGGGCCAGGGGAGGAGAAGAGAAAAACCGGCAGGCAAGCAGGGGCTGCTCTAGGGAACGAGAAACATAGACGCGGAGGAGGGAACGGACTGTAACAGTAAGAGAGAAGGAGAGAGAGAAAGAGAGAAAGAGACGAAGAGAGACGGTGGGTTAGGGTGAAGGTAGCGAAGGCGATGCGGGAGGCCGAGAAAAGGGCGGGGGTAGTCAGGGGGAGAGGTAGAAAGGGTCTTGCCACGAGGGAGTGAGAGGGTGGCTCGGCTAGAGAGATCTATAGGGGTGCCACGGCAAAGGGTAGGGGGATTACCGCCTGAGGCTTCAGAAACCAAGGGTGTCTAATGCCAAAGTGGACTTTGTTCACTCGCTGAGATGACGTTCTCTATACGTGTATGTGCGTTTATGCGTATTCGCGTAGGTGGAGAGAAACACATTCTTTCTCATTCGTTCGACTCGGCTAATAGTCACGCCGCGCCGCGCACTTTGCGCTAAATGCGGTTGCATAGACGCATATAAGACAAGATTTTTAATTTATAAGTCAAAAAGTTAAAGGTATTGAAACATTAACGGTATTAATGATGAGCTGCTAATCAAACCGATAATATGGTATCGTGACATGAAAAGGAAGAAGACAAATTCAACTTATTTTGTTGCGAAAAGTTTTCGTAATGAATTAAGTTAGTAAACGCTTCTCGGTTCACGGAATTCACGCGATATCCTTCGGTAGATTGATGACGTTGACGAGAGAGATACGTTTACAAGAGCGATAATGAGGATGATAATGATAACGAGACGATTACGAATATCTCTCGCAGGTAGGACACGGATCATCTCGCGTCGGATTGAATCGGAAAGATCGAACTTTCGCCGGAAAGTTTTAAGCTTTTTTACGCTTCTTGTGTCCCGAAGTTTCCTCTCCCCGTCGAAGCAAACTGTTGCTTAGATCGTTATCGCGTACTACCGTGCGATAAGGGGGAGGGGGGGAGGAGAGGGACAAACGTTCGTCCCATTGACGTGAAGGAATTAGAAATAATCCCTTTAGGGTCTATACCGGGAAGAGAGAGAAGCGAGCTCGTGCTTTTTCTTCCTACGCTTTCGACTTTTCAATTGACATGCCGGTAACTTCCTTTGTCGGCGACATAGAGCGAGAGCGTGGGCGTGTCTGCGCATGCATTCATATATTCATCCATTCATTTATTTACCGTGCGCATTCCATACGACATTGTTGAAAACGTTATTAATCCCAACGAGTTCGCGCTTTATCGCGACTGGAGTTTTCTTCGTTTTCCAGAGGCTAGAAAGGGGAAAGGGAGAGAGGAAAGAGAGAGAGAGAGAAACGATTCGTGCAGAAGATGTCGTAAATAAAGTACGGACCAGCCAATAAAAAGATCGCCTTTTTGAAGGAAGTCGAGCGGACAGGTGGAGCCCCGAGGACGTCTGTGCACGGGGTATAACCGTCATAAAGTCGAGAGAAAAAGTATTTTACGACGCTGGCCCGATAACTTGGCCACTTCCCCTAAGACTATCCTACAGAGCCTTTTACGAGGTCACTCCTGCATCGCGCTCGCCGTTCGTCGGTTTGTCCTCGTATGCCCACCGCATAGATAATTCCAACGATGCGGCTTTAAAATTACAAGGTTTCGCAATTGTTATATTTTCCGAAACTTCAGATCTTTCGCGGTATTTTTTTTTTGCAAATTAATATTAAAGCGTTATATGCATAGTTTAACTTTGAAAATTTACAAAATATTAGATCGTTATTACAGTCAATGTTTCAAATAACTTACAATTTCCTTACGATTCGTATATGAATAAAGCTGATATGACTACCACGTGACTATTCTATTTTTCTCGGACAAACAATATTTTAGGAGGATATTGCGAGGATATTCGATCATTTGGAATATCAAGGTTGACGTAGTGATTTTACGTACGCGTCCCTCAGGACGCTGATTTTCCATAGCTTTGCTCGTACTTGACCCGATAAGACCGCTGCATACGATTCACTGACTGCGGTCATGTCTCAGATTTACAGCAAAGGGAAATCGCGATCTCGTTGGAGAATTATCAGTTCTGCAAGTTTGCGCGAATCCTTTCACGTACCATCGTAAATGTGTGGGTCGTCTCGTCGTTCGTTTACGAATGACGCATCAAAAACGTACGTATACGGTAACAGAAACGAAACTCGATGATCAAGAAAGTCAATCGGACATGCGGATATTCCGTTACGTTCGACAACGTTTCGTGAACCAGATTTTAATAATGCGTTCACCGTGTGGATCGGATCGGATCGAATCGCCAGATTGAAATGGTAATTATGCAAAGACGATGGCGTGTCCGACAATCGCTGTTCGCCTCGATATTATAATTATTGGACTTCACGCGTTCGACCTAGCTGTAAATGGAGTATTAATCCGGGTTGGCAGCGCGACGATCGGTTAATAACACGGGAGGCTTAAGCGGGGAGATAAAAATACAAGTAAAAGCGAGGAAAAATATATGTCTGAAGATCGACGCGATATCCCACCACTCAAATATCCGCCTCGACTGCACGTACCGCGGAAATATTAACCAATAAAGACCGCACTTATAACCTACGTGTAAATTGATGCGGGCCACAATGTCTTGTAACTCAAGCGGCCGAACGACAAGAAGTAATCGACGATTTCGATCGCTCAGGATTACTCGGATTACGTGCAAGAGGATACATCGTTCGACATCGTAGACTACTGTTATTTACGCGTAGACCGTCGACGCTAGTATTAACCCAGGTGGCAAGACGACGACGACGATGACGACGAGCTAATAATACGGAAGGCTTAAGCGGAGAAAGGCTCCCCCTAAAAATGCATGTGCATCGAGCAAAAGCAAACCCGTCCAGCGTGCCTCTTTCGTCCAGGTCGTACGCAAGCAGGCACAGGCAGGTAAGCAGGTAGGCGGGAGGAACCATTCTCGTCGGAGGTGCCGTATAACTTACGTCTCTCAAGTACCGCGGCAAAGCCGCGGCAACGTTACGTATCGCCGGTAGTGGCATACTGGTGTGACAGCATGGTGCAAAGAACGGAGTCCAGCACGAGGAGAAGACGACGAACGGCAGAGACAGAAAGAGAAAGAAAGAGAAAGAAAGAGAGAGAGAGAGAGAGAGAGAGAGAGAGAGAGAGAGAGAGAGAGA
>NW_020220461.1:95195-165805 GCF_003070985.1 Temnothorax curvispinosus | reverse complement strand
AGAGAGAGAGAGAGAGAGAGAGAGAGAGAGAGAGAGAGAGAGAGAGAAAAAGAGAGAATGTATGTGTGTACGTATGTGCGTGTGTGTGAGAGAAAGAGAGATATAGAGAATGGTATATAGATACAGATAGAGCAACACACTCAAATAGACGAAGGCCGGTCAAAGAGAGAGAGAGATAGAGACCGTAGATATTGTACGTCCACGTAGCAGAGTGCCGCACATGTACGCTGGAGGAGCAAAGCGGTGGGCAAAGCACATACCCTTCTAAGCACAAGCCTAACACACCCGTGGAAGCCCCTTCGGCCGATGAGCGCTGGCGCCCCTTGGCCCCTCGTTCTGCGCTGTACTACTACCCTCCCGCCGCCCTGCCCTCACCGTCCAGAAAGGTCTCTGCCGCCCAGTCCCTCACCCCCTCTCTTCCCCTGCGCCGCCGGATGCCCGACAGCGGCCCCTTACGCCCCTTTGAATCCTCTCACCCCCTCTCCCGCTTTCCCCCCCGAGTTACTCGTCCAGCGGCCCCCTCGATGTTCTGACGGTGACAGACCCTACCTTACCGCCGCCGCCGCCGCTGCCGCCGCCACCGCACCGAACCGAGTGGGGAGGGTCGAGGGTCGAGGGGGAGCCGAGGGCGCCGGGACAAGAGAAGCAGAAACGAGAGGGAGCGGAAGGGGGACGGAGATAGAGATAGAGATAGAGAGAGAGAGACAGAGAGAGAGGGAGGGAGTGAGAGAGAGAGAGAGAGAGATGGCCATGGTGAGGAAAGAGGGGACGAGGAACCGAGGGGGGTTGACGCGCTCGAAGAGGGCCGCTGGGGAGTGAGAGAGCGGTGCGGGTCGTCGGAGGACTGGGATGAGGGGTTGCGCGGGAGAGCGAGAGAACCGACGGTAGGTGGGAGGGAGGCTGAGTTGACGGCGAGTGAGAGAGAGTGGGGTATGGGTGAAGCGTTGGTAGCGGTATGAGGCTCTCTACCGTGGAGCTGGGGTGAGGACACCGAGGAGGGGAGCATGTGGAGGCGGCGGTGCTGCGGTGCGAGAAGGGGAGGAGGTCGTCGTCGTCGCGTCGCCAGTTGCTAGTTTGCCGTGAGCGCTCATGACGCGAGGACGTTCTGTTAAGCGGAGTAGCGAGCTCGGAGCTTTCCCATCTCTCGCTGTGAACGACACAGGAAACGAGCGTGGCAGGCAGGCAACGATCGCGTGAACACTGGTCATTTTTCCGACGATCTCTCGGGAAATAAGCAGAGGCTGTGGCCATACTTAGTGTGAAACTCCTCGAACTAGGTTTTTTTTCACGATCGACAGACGAGTCCTCCTAACTTCCGAAAACGTGGACTATCCGTTGCGAACTTGAATCCCGTGTTCCTGAACGGAAAAAAAATTAGTGCGCAAGAGACGATTCGTCGATCGGAGTTGGAAGATCAATCGACGTCCGTTCGATCGGAATGCTCCGGAGTTCAGACGAACCAGCTGATTGTGAAACCGTCTTACCGGTTTGATATACTTCGTGGAGATTTCCTTGTGCACGTTTATCGTGTCGTGACGTGAACGCAGAAGAGGGAGAGAGGCGGTGATAAAGACAGCTGAGAAGACACGCGTGAGGGAGGGTCAGTGAAAAAAAAAAAAAAAACACGGGATAACGTGGAAGAAAAGGAGAAACGAACTTGTTTCGGAGAGTGCACGGATATTCCTTCCGGTCATTCCGGTTGCGCGCGGCGCCTATTTTAATCTCTCGCGCGGCGCCGACACCTGCTACCGCAACAACCAACTGCGCGGGAGGTTTTGTCGCGGAACTTTCGTGGCGCCGCCGGTGTACCGGTGCGGTGTGCGCGGGGTGAAAGCTTAAAGTTCACGAGCGCAAGGTGGGACGGAGTGCGCGGACGCGCGCGCGCGCGCGACATAAAGGAAGATAGAGAGAGGGACAGAAAACGAAACACGAAACTCGGCTTCGAGAAAGTTTACTCGCGACGTGCCGGTCGCTCCGGAAAGAACACCTCATTTCCTACGCGCTCGCTCCGGCGTGCCGGAGGAAGCTGTTAAGCGGAAGCGAAGAAAGGAGACAGAAGAGGAAAACGAAGAGGGAACGGGCGGGGAACGAGAGAGAGAAAAAGAGAAGGAGAGCACACTCATCACCGCGTGCGCTCGTCTATCGTTGTCAACCCCCTGCGCCGCTTTCCCCCTGCCTTTGTGTTCCTCGTGAACGTCGCCGTGCCTTTGGGTGGACGCTTATGGCTCGCCAGTAGGAGGGAAAAACAGACGGAAGAGCGAAGGACAGAGAGACAGGAGGAGACAGGAGGACAGAGGCGGACAGTCGGATAGAGACCGGCGAGGCAGATATTTCCCGCTCCGAGAAGGGGGGCAGAGAGGGCACCCCGGAGAACTGAATATGTCCGCCAAGCGAAAGGCCACTGCCATCATGCAGCACCACAAGGTGAGTCCGTACACGTACTCATGCATACGACGCGCGTACACATGTATATCGCGCACGCTGATATCGCCACGTGATATATCGGTACTCGTTCACGATGTCGCGTTTCGTCCGTGAACGGTGACGAACGAGGCAGTCCCATGAGTTTTCCAAGCTCGGAAAATGCTTCTTTCGGTATAGGATGGGTATAGAAAAGAACTTTGGACCGCCCGTAATGCGGCAGAGGTTTAAGGTTGAAGTCCCCTGCAAATACAATAAAAAGAGAGTGAAAGAGGCGCTCGCAGGTAAGAGGTAAAAATTCGGTTTCACGTTAACCTTGACGACATCCCGACTTATTTTACGGACGCATTCCCAACTCTTTCTCCCGTCCTCTCCCGCGGAATCTCCCGCTCAACGTGACGATAAATTTTTCCAGCGAAAGCTCGAAAAGCTCGCCGGAACACGGCGCGCTCCGTTAACGTAACTCGTTACTGCGCGCGCGGAACCTAATTTTTTTTCGGCGCGCGGGAAGATAAACTGCGAAAAAGTTTTAATTGAAAGAGTTGTGTAAATCCAGCGCAGCGGCGGCGGTGCCGACGACATGATGAGGTGCGGGCGAAGTGCGCCTCTAGTTCGAAAAATTGTTCTCGTGCCGTTCGTGCTTCGCGCAGACCTCGGCATCACGCGCGCCAAATTACTCGCAATGTGCCGCGGACGTCGGTTGCTTCTCCTGGACTTTCATACTAGCCCGCTTGCCTAATTATACTTGCGCAACAATGCAAACGGGTCCTTGCGGGTATTCAAGAAAAAACAAAATAATTTTCTGGTTGTAACACGGCAGTTCGATTGTCAATATAATTCTTAACGCGAGGATATTTCAACTACCGATCTGTTATGTTCGCTTGCATTCTACAATTAACCTAATTACGGTTATAACTATTGAAAATATCGAATTCGGAGACCTTATTTCTCGCAGATCCGTCCAAGAATCTGTTATTTATTAATTAAAAGGCATTTTGAGTTTTATTACATTAATAGAAACAAATAAAAACGGCTTAATATAAGATTTATTAGACCGCAAGCACTAAATTCTTCATCTAATTTATGAATTTTTCGAGATCTTGTTGATATTATTCGCTTTCATTATTCTGAAATAAAGTAATTATGTACATGTCGATAATGCCGTCACACGTTTGACACACGCTTGAAGAGGTCAGCGATCGCCTCTTTAAGTTCGCACTAGTGTATCATAAGTAAATAATTTCCACTTCTTCGGAATCATTACACGAGTATCGACGGACGATCATCCGTGAACCTCGATGACACACGTCCGGCGCGAATCGCGCAATTTCGCTCGTCAATGACGAACTCGGTCGGATCGCACTTATCTCCGTGCATTTTATTTTTTTCTCGTCGCAGAAACCGCGCCAGATTAGACCAACGTATCTATGTGAAAGATAATCCCCGCGGACGGCGCACAGGCACTCTCTCGATTCACGCACGTGCTCGCCCATTCGCGTCGTTGTCTTCAATTAACAGCTGGATGCGTTTTTCGAGCTTCACCTTACCAAAAAATCATAAACGCGATTTACACTGACATCTCTTTTCCAGCAGTACAGTTCTACAAATGTATGTAAAATTTAAAAAATATTCTGACAATTTTAAACCATAAAATCGCGCGCGCATGTTTTGTTATGTACTTGGCGCGAGACACTACCGTGTCTCTTGATAATACAATAATAACAGATCCAGCGGTAAGATCGAGAAAGGAGTCAACAAAATAGATTTTTTTATATCAATTTTATGCAGTGCTATCTCTCGTAAATATGCAGTTTATCGCCGTAAGTTTAATATACACGCAAGAGAGAGAAAAACCGCAATTAAATTAAATTTGAAAAAAAAGCAAAGCGGGCAATAATACAAAAGTATCGAAGTGTTAAAAAAATCCATAACACGCGTGTCATCCTTCCTCGCCGTTAATCTTCGTTCATATCGCGAGCGCGATTAAAAACTGCGCGTTTATCGGTCGATAAAAGTAAAATTGGCGCAAAAAGGGAGACCCGGAGCGTTCGTCACTGAAATGAATTACAACGGTAGCGCATCTCTTAACAATTTTTCGAATATCCGTCTATGCGATTTTCAGAGTGATAATACAACAGCCGTCGAAACGCGGTTTCCGCGAGAAGCAAGCCCGATAAAAATGCGAACGCGTATCGAATATGTCTTGTTAATTTATCGATCGACGTGTTCGGCGCGGTGTAAATTGCTCCCAATAATGTCGTCCGAATTATATTCCCTTTCACGTCGCTACTGATGCCTCTGTTTCCATTTTCATCGCGTATTTATGTTAAATGTGTGATGCTGTCCAATTTTCACCTCATATTTACGCTAAATGCCACTTTCGTGTCCGGCGGATAAAGAAAGTCATCCCTTTGTGATGTCGGAATTGTGCCCGACATCGATAATTTTTTAATCAATGAGCGAACGCATTATAAAGTGAAACGTCGGACGAGACATATTTGCGCGCGTTATATAACTTTATTTCCTGAAAGTCGCAACCTTCTAGGATTCTCGTACTATCAAATGCCAAACAGGTCCAACAGGTTGCATTCTTCATATTACACTAATAATGTTTATAGACCAAAGTTAGCGTGAAATGTGGAATGTGAATATTTGAATGCGCATAGAGAATACGGAGGGAGAGAGAGAGAGAGAGAGAGAAAGAGAGAAAGAAAGAGAGAACTTTAGTATCGTGCACCCCATGACGTGTCGAAGAAAGCACAATACGGGAAATGCGTGACGAATTTGCGTCCTTCGGAATTACGAAGAATAGACGTTGTCCTTCTCGCTGCTTGAGGCGCGTTTGTTGTCTCGTTAAACCTCAACGGTGAATTACGAGAGGAGGAGGTGGGCGTGAAGGAGCCGAGGCGCATGCAGAAAAATAGTATACAACTAACGGTATTATGCCGGGGAATGAAAGCAAAGTGTAAATACTAACTACGCTACCACACGGATGAGCTAGATCGATCGGATCAGGAATCGAACCGCGAAAGTCGAGTCGAAGTTGAGGCAGGTTCGGGACGTCTGCGCGCGTCCTTCTTCTCTTATCTCCCTCTCTCCCTCTCTCTATCTTTCTCTCTGTTTCATCCGTTTCGTCCTGCTCGTCTCTCTTCGTCTTTCCCCCTTCTTCCTTCATCACGGCTGTCTCGCTTTATCGAGATCTCCGTCTATCTCACGGCTCCGTTCTCTCTTTCTCTCCGACTTCTCTTGCGCCTCTCGTTCTCTCCGTCGCGTACCTACGTGGCTCTCGCTCTTTCGTGGTCCAACAGGTTATATTTTTCCGCAGCGGCATCTCTTCCTGCCGTTTCTCTACCTACCCTCTCGTCGTTCTCCCTTTTTCTCTCCCTTCTTTCGGTTTCTATTTTCTTTAGGCCGGTACGCAGGCCGTTCTTCTTTCTGTCGTGGCACACGTTTCCGTTTCGTCGACGACAACGGCGGCATCTTATCGTCACGTTCGCATAACGATCAAATTGCATTCTCTCCGAAATCGATCTGTTTGATGAATTTAACATTCTAACTCACGTTGGGCATTTTTTTTTTACTTAAGCGTGACAAAAAATGGATTTTATAATCGTGCAAATTACTTCCAATATCAAGATACACGAAATATAATAATGTACGTATAATCGGAAGTTATGTGCGATATTAACATGCGAAAGGGAACATGATGAAGGGAACATCGTATCTATAAATCGTGGATTTTCATACTTTCGAAAATGTGTGCTCAGTGACGAAGTCGGATAGAGTTGATTAATAGTCGCACTTTCCGCGAATAATCTTCGGGAAATTCGTAATAACCCCATGGCTTACGCTCCCTAAGTCAGCGAAGGAGCTTCTGTAAGCGCGGATAATTAACGCCGCAATTAAAGCTCGCATTGTTTGTATTTATTTTTCATTTTATTAAATTACGACAAATAATTTAAGCAGCATAGGACCGTTCGCACACACACACACACACTCGCATGCGAGCAAACACGACTTACTGAGCAAAAGTAAATATTGTATCGCAAAAGTGCCGGTGGGGACGGGGGCATTAATTCGTTAAAAGCATTCCGGCGACAAGTATTTTTGCTTTTTTCTTTTTTTAATCAGTATAAGTGCATCCTTCGTCCCTTGCGCGCTAATCTAGCTCGACCATTTCCATGTTTCGCGGCCGCGGAACTGCACGAAACGCCACACGAGCCACCGCAATAATCATGTTTATAATTCGCGTCGAATAGTGGCTATTCAATTAAACGCTTCTTGGACCCGGCGATGTATATTTATCGGGCGAAATCAGAGATCACCCAATCGTCATTATTCATGTGTCGTATCGGCGCTGCGCTTGTCATACGTGACGTTTGAATGTTGATCAATATGCTTTTTTTTTATAGCGGAACAGCTGAAAAATTGGCCGTCGAAATAACCGATAATATATTTACGCATCTCTACAGACTGGCAATAAATAAACACTTTTATTATCCTTCACATAAATAAAAAAAGGGAGAACAAATATTGCGATTGTAATTATTAGTCTTCCGCGCGATATCCAAAATCAGGGAATTCGTAACTTTGCAAAATGAGTTGCCGCCTATTCTTTTTAGTTAAATCCCTTTTCACAAGTCTGCGAGAATATATACCTATGACGTATGATATTATGCGATTAGATATGTATGTCAGGTAGACGATCATCCCTGAATTCATTCGCGGGAGAAGGCACGTGGAATCTTGGGAGCTAGTGCTAATGAGGCGTGCGATCTCTCTCTTAAGGAACTAAATTACGGGATGTAGCCAGTAAAGGCCCGAAGGCCCGACGAACGTAAGGTGCTTTCATGCATAACGGTAATCTCGTCGATCGAAGAGGACCCTCAGACGATCAATATGCTTATGCTCAATACGCTGACTATTCTATTTGTGTAACATATATGTCTCTCTCTCTCTCTCTCTCTCTCTCTCTCTCTCTCTCTCTCTCTTTCGCCATTTCACCATTTGGAATCGATTTTTGTACGAAAAAGATTAAATTTATTTCTATATTAATAACCTACACTTATAAAAAAAAATTTGATATCAAAGTGTTGATAATAATTGTTATTGTACATTTGAATACATGTACTGTCTCTAATAGCTTTTTTAAAGAAGATCTTCAACAATTTCTTTTTTTTTTTAATATCTTAATATTTTTAATGAGAAAGGACATCGAGTTTGATGATGTTTCGGTGAAATTATTATTGCTATTGTACAACGTCATCGGCGAATAATGACACCACGGAATACAAATTGTGTTTTCATATAACGCACAATTATATCGCAATTAAACGTAGCGTTATAATAAATCGTCATCAAAATCAGCAAGGGTAATTACCAATTACGAAGGTCGTTCGGGATTTTGCGCTCTGCAGCTGGATGTATATCTGACATCCCTACTTTTTTTGCAATTAATTGAAACTCGTATATCGAGGCGATTAAGTAAAAGGCAGTATGCAATATGTTTACCAGAGGTCTGTCTATCTCGCGGATTATTTTTTATATCTAAATAATCGATTGCATCGAGCATTAATCTTGATTAACAGAATTACTTTTCCGTCTACATGATGATTAAAAACTATAATTTAGAGAAACATATCGCTAACATAGATAATCGATCACAATAATTGGCAATAAATATCAATAACTTATTTTGAAATATAAAATTCTATCAATAAGTACAAAATTCTTTTCTTAATGTATCGTCTTTTTATTGTCTCGTTGACTTCTTTGTATATTAGAAACGAGGTAACGAGTTACTTTATTTCAAAGTAACTACACCCTTGAGGAAAGAGAGCGGAAGATATGGAAATCCGAATTATGTCTCTTGCTTAATCGCAGCATCATTATAGCGCGTTCGCGGTGCAATACGAAAGGCAGAATGGCGCCGCGCTTTTTGCATCGAGAATATGTCCTCGTTATGGTTGTCCCGGCACGATCGTAGTCTCACTGCAGACTCAGGCGGAGTAGAGTCGGCGCAAGAAAGAAAGGGGGGAGGGAAAGGGAGAGGAAGGTTCGTCCAAGGGTACGCGCGAGGCGAGCCCTCGTATTCCCACCGAAGTGAAGGGCTAGTATGGATTTCCCATAAGATCAGGTATGCTGGTGCCTGGAACCGACAATAAGGGTGCGCCGGTGTGCCCGTTCGGTATACTGAACTGGAAAGGAAATGGACGAGAAATAAAAAGGGAGAGAAAAATGTTACGAGAGACAGGGAGGGAGAGAGAGAGAAAGAAAAGCGAGAGATGGAGCGAGACGGCAAAAGTACGAGGAAAGAAAAAGAAAGAAGGCAGGCGAACTGGCTCTTCTCTCACCCCGTTTCTAGCTTCCCCACGGTAGGTGTCTACCTCACCCCGTTTTAAGGCCGGCGGTGTAGAGCGCGTTCCAAATATATCTGACCTGGGGTCTTTCGAATGCGCCGCAACACGTTTCGTGCACATTTTCCAAAACCTTCCCCCTGTTGGGAGATTTCACGGGTCTACATCGGAAAGTAAAGGAATCGACGCCAAGCACAAAAATGTAAAAAAACGGTCGGAACAATTAGGAACTCTTTCCGTTGTCTTTAAACTTGCTCCGATCATCAACGATCTCTGTATAGTTTCGTCCAAAGATATTCCATTTCCTGTTACAATAGTATATCTCATAAAATAAGTAGGATTACGTTTTCAATGTTTATTCGTTCGGCTGTAGTTCTGTTAAACCATGAAAAGGTACAATCCGTACCTGAACATCGACGGGTCTCACCCTCGCCCCTTTTCTCAGACACGAGAGACTTTATCCCGAAAATGGTGTGCGGTATGTTCCAAAAGTGCATTCCACGGTAATGCACTCGGGCTGGGAACCACGCCCCTACGTCCTTCCTCTTCCATGGCCACGGAGAGAGATTTCTCTCTGCTCACGTCTCGAGATCGCCATATACCCACCCTAGCACCCGCTGTGCAAGCGTGCTTTCTTTGTACGGTTATTTTTATCTTTTCCTTCGCGGAGCCAAGAGAACAGTCCGATATTACCGACCCCGAAACGGTGTGGCGCAGCGAGAGAAAGAGAACGGTGCAACAGAAAATATTTATGGCCACGCGGTCGATAAAATTACGGCAAATTTACACGCCCGATGGTTGGTTTTGCCAAACTCTCATTCCTTTTAAACCATCGGGTTTTATTACTCCCTGCGAATAAGTCTAAAGGGACTCCGGCGGCAGTTTGTTGTACCGTGGATTATGGACTTGAGGTGCCGAGATTTGGATCGTTGTTGTAATTATCGATGATCTTCAGTTAAAAGTAGGGCGCATATTTAACTATTATTCTTCAGTGTCAACGCCTCACAGAATCATGAATAAAATTCATTAATCTTTTTTTGAAACCAGCATCTTCATCTTTCATTTTAATTCATTAATACCGGTCGTAGTGTTTAATTCATCACGCGCTATCTTCGATTCTGATTAGTCTCCTTATATCTCCTTCACGTTCTTCGTATACTTCACCTATTCTTACCAACTATTTTCGTTTCGTCTGATATATACCTATTCGTCATACTAAAATTTCTTAATTGAATATGCAATTTCGAAAAGGGCCTTTTTTGGATTATAGGTTTTTTTTACTAATATGTACTCTAATCGTATGATGATACCTTAAAAATATTTTTTATTTTATATTCTATTGTAATTGACCCTAAAATGCGAAAGTTTTGTATCACTGGGTGCAATAGTTTAAAATTAAATCAGTTCTTTTTTCATTCCTGCAAAATTTTAATTTTCAAAGATGTAACCTTTTTGAAATTGCACATTTAATTACAGAAATGCGTTATTTAGATCAGTAAGATAAAATCAAGCGTAATACAATAATCGACTATCAAATTTTCGCCTAGGAAAATCTGTAATTGTTCTGTAAATCTTCTCCAAATTCATCGATCCTCGAAATTATATTCGCATATGTGTGAGGACAGCAACTTGATTAGGTACCATGTACCGCGTTAAAATCACGGAAAGAGCGGCGCAATCAACGATGGCAATGTCTCCGGATTGTCCTCTTACTCGCTCGCTCGCCAACCGACCGACCGACCGACCAGCCAACCAACCGGGAATCACGTACCGCGACACGAATCGGAGGAAATGGAATTTCCTACCAAGTCGTCGTCGGCAGGCCGGGCAGCCTGATGATGGGCTTATCGACGTCGGCTGGCCTGGCCGTTCGTCAACCGCTTTACACGGGCACGGGCGCGAGCGTGAGCGAGCGAGCGAGCGCTCACGCATGCACGCACGCACGTATAATATGCACGCGCTGTGTTAGGCGGTAGGCGTGTGTTGATAGCGCGAGGTGATGTTTGTTGCTAGCCGCCGGGTGATTCAGGGAGCCATCCGTGTCAAGGTACACCGCATCGTCCGCGACGTCGTCGTCCACATGCAACGTTCTGTATTCTTTTTGTAACCGGCACACGGATCATACCGTACCGGAGGAGTGCACGCGCGCATACCCGCTGCTCTTCAACATACAATCGTTAGAGTGACAGACGAAGAAAGAAAAAGAGATAGAGAAAGAAGGGGGGCGAATGATAGCCCGAGGAAGAGGGGACGATAAAAAAGGAGAAGAAGCCGCGGATGCGCTCGTGTGCTTTTTATCGTTACGGTGCTCTCCCGGCGAAACGAGTGTCGGTGCATACGTACGTGCGTGCGTGCATGGCGGACATACGTGTGCGTATCGTGTGCGGACGACCGGCGAACACTACCTCCGTTATGCGTGCGATTACGTACTTTCGCGATTTCGCTTAACCCGCAAACGACTTCTGTGCGGGTCGGAGCGATTTGAATCCGGTATCGCAGACTCGCGCGCGCGCGCGCGCGCTTAATAACGCGCCGCTTTACGATCTCTATCCGGTCTGCTTTTGGCCGCGATATCGATCCATCTAACGCGATTTGCCGCGACAAAACGCGCGTCTGGTCTTTTCGCTCTGTGGTTCAGTGAATTATTCGCGATCGCGTGATAATTCACACGTCTGAAATAAATCTGTCGGGTGGTATGCGAAATTTGACGGAAAATGTTAGGAGACGAATTTTCTTATTTTTCTTAAGATAACTTTAATCTTCCATACGCGATATCATACTTCTTTTTTGCTTATTTTAAATTTATTTTATATTTTACATGTTTAATTTATCGCATATATAATTTTCATTTTCGTCGATCACGTATGCTTTTAAAAGATTTATGGAGAAAGAAAAAATGATATTTTTGGCATGTAATTTAACAAAATTTCATAAATTATTCGCGCAAATGCACTGAAAACATTTATTTTGACATTTTCTACAGACTTAAAAGTTTTATATTTGATTTCTATTATGTAATTTTATTCTATAGAATAAAATGCGATTATAAAGAATAATTAATACATCTTGGATATGTAGCTTCTTAACATAAGTTTGCAAACATTCTAATAGTAGAAAAGTGATTAAACTAAAATTGAGTTTTGAACTCAATATTTGTGTAAAGTTTCTCTAAAAATTGTTTAGGACAGGAAAAAGACTGCATTGAAGGTATTGAGTGAAAGTATCTAAAATATTGTATGATTTAAGAATCTTTCTGGGTATTTTAAAGTGCAGTTTTTAAAGATTCATTCCAACGATCAAAAGTTTTAAAATGGTTTTTTTACAATGTTTTACAATGCAAATGATTTTACTATCTTCCTATTGTTATTTAGATTCAATTGAATCTTTTTTAAGCTTTGTCAGTTTGTTTTTGAGCCTGATAACTTGAAACTGACATTCATAAAAAAGTTTAACTGACAAGTTGACAAAAAGCTATATTCTTCCCAATTTACCTAACTTAAAATATTTGAGCAAATAATGGTTACAATTCTTAAAACAGCTTTTTTTTTAGCTTTTTGAATGGTCAATCCGTTACCGTTACCTGATGTGAGGATCAATAGAAACATTCACGCTATGTTACTGGTCTAAATGGTCGTCGAACAATACCTAGATGACAATCAGAAAAATTGTCTTCGTAGACAAAGGCGGGCAACAGTATCTGAATCATCGATGACGTTTGATTATGTTTGCGAGATGATACGGTGGACTAACTCGTTATACCAGATCAAAAAATGTACCATTATCTATTCGTTTCACGCTTATGGACAATCAGCGATTGAGACATAGATTATATTGCCGATATCCGAAATTCTCGGACAAGAATATAACGAGATTTTTTTAGCGTTCACGATAAGTATAATAAACGTTGTGAAGTTTTTGACGTAATAGAATGTTTTATTATGAAAATTGGATCATCTCAATTCGTAAGTCTTATAAGAAAATTGATGATCTTAACTCGATGATTTTTAACCGTAATTATCGCTGAGTGATACGATTATTTTTATCTTTAAAACCAAGAAGATAGCTTAGATAAGATACGCGAATTGTCCTTACGTGCGATCTTCGTCGCGCGAGAAACGAAATGCATCCGACCTTAACTCGGAGACGCGCACATCTCGGGACAACCAGACGCGATCCTATAAATTTCATACCTCTTCCAGTCTTCTCCGCCAGTCGTTCCGTTCCGCCGCGCTGCCAATCAAGCGCGCCTGCGGATCGCGGGCGATGTGAAAGTTTTACTCGTGATTACCCTCCCCGAAGTCAATTAACGGCGGGCGAATTCGTTTATCGTCGAGTAATCCGCGGTCCCGGACCTGGGCCAAGCGAAGGGTTCTTGGGTGTGCGAGAGCGTGGAGTGCGCGCGCGTTGGAAGTTAATTCCGACTAATCGACATAGGTACGTACTTCGTCGCTAAGGGTGGCGGAGCCGATCCAAAGATAGGCACGAAGTCAGGGATCTCTGGCATCTCTTTACCCTCCCGCCTTCGTCATTCTCTTCTCCTTCGGCGTTTCTCCCGCTGGTTTTCCCCTCTTTCCTCCCGCACTTCTCTCCACTTCGGGTCTGCGATTCCCCAGTGTAATTAAATCTGTCCCTGAAAATATCCAGAACCCCAGTCAACTGGATTTACCGATTACCCCGAAAATTGACGATCGTCTGAATCGAGACCGGATGCGCGACGCTCCGATAGGTAATTATACCTAGCCTCGTGGATTTTCATTATTCATGCGCGTAGATACGGCGAGTAAGCCTTGGGAGGTTGGCTCCTGCCTCTTCGAGATGCAACGGACGAGCTGAGGTAACTGAGATGATTCGGCAAATTAGCCGCGAGACCGTCTAAAAGGGTCTGAGGCGCTCCCAAATTTCAGACCTACCACAAGCCTCGTAATTGACAAGAAAATATGTTATCGACGTTATTTGCAATTTAGCATTTATATGTAGTTTTCATATGTAAATATATCAGCATTGAGTCAGCGATAAAATAAAGAGTATCTCGCAAAGTAGCGAGTTTTCCCGTAATCGATAACCGGAGTCAAAGTGATCGGAGTCGCGATCGTTGTCACGCGATAAAACGCCACATGACTAATTTATGAGCTGAAGATGAGAAACGGCGGGGAAATACGTCGAGTTTTTGAACGACTTTTAAACGCGAGAGAGAGACAAAGTTTCTTTTTCTCGCCGCTCGCGAGACGGTTCCGATAAGAAAAATCGATGCGCGGCGAGTTAAACGCCGCGACGCATAATGACCGCACTTTATACGACATTGTCCATTTCGTCTGACAGTTCGTGCGCGCAAAAATGCCGCGGCCGAGAGAGAGAGAGAGAGAGAGAGAGAGAGAGAGAGAGAGAGAGAGAGGCGAGAAACGGTGGCCGAGCAGTTTGCAACTTGCCACCCGGTACTAACGCCCAGACGCATATATATGTATTCCGTGTGTGCATGTGTGCGCATATACCTGTCCGATTCCGAACAAGGGAGCGCACATAGAGGGGTTGGCGGTGGCAGGCTACATTGGGGGTTGCGGTGTCAATAATACATCGCGCTCTTCGTATATAGGTGACTCGCCAGCGTGGCTGCGAAGAACGAGCGAGCCCGAACAAGAGAGGAAGCTTATCGAAACAGATATTATTTACAACAAAAAGTACATCTTCTCGGTGCATGCAAGATGATTTGTTAGAATTGTTGTATTCCTGATACTACTGAAATTATTTAACAGGAAACGGTTGAATCACTATACAAATTCTTTGAAAGCGAGAAATGGAATCGTATCGTTATTAATTATTTATCAAAACTAATAAAATGCTTCCACTTTTTTCGAATAAACTCTATCCATTTTTGTGCCGAATGTGATGCTTTCTTATCTGGTATGCCGAATTCCACCGTTCGTAGCCATCGCGTCGGGTCTTCTCTCTCCTCGTGACTACCTCGCGCTGTTCGAGTTTACGGTTTCCTCCCTTCCGTCACCATAGCACACCACACCACCCCGCGCCATCCCACACACGTGGGCTCCACGTATGTCCGTTCAGACGGGCCTCTGCGGTACATATATTAACACGTACCGTATCGTATGTGCGTGTACGGTACCCGCGATTGTACACAGGCACGCGCAGACCCCATGTGTGTGATATATGCCTCGGCTGTACGTGGCGCTTGAGTGGAGTTGTGTGGCGGACGGGTGGGTGGCTCGTGTGGGCGGGTGGACGATAGTTTATTCAGCGGATTATTGACGGGTGGTGTGTTCGGCCTCTCTCTCTCTCTCTGTCTTTCTGTTTGTCTCTCTCTCCTCTCTCCTCTCTTGCCTCCTCTCTCTCTCCCCCCTTTCCTTTCTCTCTCTCTTTCTCCCTCTCTTCTCTCTCTTTCCATGGAACTACGTACGGCACACTCAAAATAGCCCCCGGTCAACCCCTGGCGATGGCATTTCAAAATATCGACCTTTTCGAATTTATTCGCGTAACTGGATACCGTATATGCGCGCACACGTCGGTACAACCCGACTCGCGGAAGCCGACTCCGATCGCGCTAATGATACCACGGACATCGGTGTTCCCTTTCTCATTTGTAATGAAACGTTGGCCTGTCAACGTTCCATGCTGGCATTCGGGAAATGAAGAGAGTTGGTTCGCGTCCTAGGAATACCTGTCTATAGAAATCCTCACGAACACGTACAGCCTTGATGTGCCCGCATGATTTTTTTTTGCTGGAAATATCTCAACGGGATGCACTTGCGCGATGAGCAAAGTACGGATCACACTTGTCCGTTGTTTTGATTTAAGTCCACTGCTGCTGGACGGTCCTGGTTCATGTTGGACCATGCCCATGTTGGATGATCTGCACGTATTAAAACAAAGATTAAAAAATAGTAAAACTACTATACAACTACTTGTAATTAAAATTACAAGATTATAATTACTTGTGTATGTGAATTACCTGTGTTCTTGATACGTGTTGTTTTATGAGATCAGTTTCATACCATCTAATTGTTTGTTCAGTTTCGCACTTTTGCAATTTGCATCTTACAAAAGCATCTTTGTTTTTAAAGTCAAAATGTTGAGACCATTCAAGCTCAACGTCTCTTCTTATTTTATCTAATTGTTGTTTGTGCTTCCACATCAAGTGGGCTTCTATATTTGCTCTAGTGGCATCTTAAATTTAATTGGACGCTCGCACAAACAGCGTCCAAAAAACCATTTTTCTCTTCTGAAATGCCGGTATGGTTCCATCAATTGTATCGTTAAAACAATTGAAACTTTGAACTTGTCTGGGTAGCGATCATGTAACTTTTTCCCTAGAGCGGAAACGTGAAAAGTGAAAAATTTCATGTAACTATTTCTTTCTATTGGTATTGAATAGAAAGAGATAAACTTTTCACTTTTCACGTTCCGTCCTAGGGGAAAAGATACATGATCGATCCCCAGAACTTGTCTTGTGGTACAATTGAGCGCGAGCGCGCACGCCTAGGGTACTCCGCGACGCGTAGGCAGTAATTGCTTAAAAATTGACATATTTCCGTCAATAATCAAGATTTTGGAAAAATTCAAACGCCATTTTATTCGTCGTGGAAAGAGGAACAAATTTTGTGGCGCGACACGATCCATTCCGTAATTTTGAAAGGCGCAACGGCGCATCGCGACATCCGTCGATCATCCGCGGATGCTTCTGAAGGCGGAACGCTGCGCAGGTCGGTGGTGTCAAACATGAAGATGACAACGCGCGAGATAATTAATTTCACTACGCCTGACCGCGCGTGTGGGAGCAGACGAAGCGAGTGTTTAGTTACGGATACCCACTGGCCTCACTCACTTCCCTCCTACCGTACTCACACGTACGCGAGAGACACGTATAAAACGCGTGCACGCGTTTACTCGTGTACTTGCGTGATATCTCGCATTATCAAGGTGAGCCGACCGTCGACCACTGGGACGAAGGAGGAGAGAGGAAAAGGGGAGCGCGAATTATTTTTTTTTCTTTTCATCCGGCCGATGTGTTGGCGCGCACAGATACACCCATACGCGCGCTCGATCCAGACCATAGAGATATAAGAATAGAGTGCGCGAGTCATATGCTCGCACGTAAGAGACTGCGATATAGGAATAGAAAGAGAACGCTGCATATGGGCCCCTGCTGTCTTTGTCTATGCACGCATGCGTCTTTGCGCTGCTCAGTGTCTATAACGCATGTAGAGATATAACCTATAATAACGCATTTATGTTCTAACCCCTTGAACCCCTTTGAAAATATATCCTTAAATAATAATTCCCAAAATTACCAAATTATTACAGCAAAGTACATATTGTAGTATTACCATAAAATATTACTTTTTTTTGAATATGGAATTGAATATGGAATTGTATATAAATATACTCAATATATATAATAATAAAACAAAATTTATTACATGTTGTTCATACAATGTTAATCATAGAATAGAATAGAATCCTATTCAGTCTTTTATTATTTAACACAAAAATTAAATTTTTTAAACACAAAAAATAAATTCTTTTAACACAAAAATTAAATCTTTTAAATCAGTCTTATTATTTAACACAAAGAAATAAAATATAAAAAAATAAAAAAATAAAAATTTTACTACAAACAATATAATATCAAATGCACATTATTAAATATTTATAAAAGTATACAGTTTTGTTATTGTCCACTGAAAATCGTGAGCTTATTATTTTGCATTCGTATTCTTTGAAATCACGAGATAAAACATCGAGAATACCGAGGTACAATCTTTCATGACCTGCACATCACTGCACATGCGCGCATAGACAAAGACAGCAGGGGCCCATATGCAGCGTTCTCTTTCTATTCCTCTATCGCCTTTTCAGCTCGCTTGCGCACTCTATTCTTATATCTCTATGATCCAGACCGGGGACCTAAATACACAGGAGAATTTACACACTCGCGCGCGTTGTCGAGTTGATAGGGATAGCAGTGTGGGTCCGCGTAATTGCCGGCAGCCAGACGCGGCGTTACCGACCACTTCCGGTTCACGTATCCGCTCCTGCAAACACCTTCCTTTTGCTCAGAGTGCATCCGAAGCGAACACACACCGCGCGCGGCGTAAAAACGAGCAGGATTTTTCGGTGCGCACAAGCGCGCGATCTTCGCGAAAGATGATTTTCCGCTGAAACGCTTACCGAGATATATCTTGTCTGTTATTATTAATCACAAATTATAGTAAGTAAAATTATTAATCGATACAAATATGTTATCAAACAGAGCGGGTTGATAAACTATGGTGCGACGATTAGTTGTACAATTTCAAGTTGTCTTTGCATATTTTCATACTTTTTATATGTAGTTTTTCAATTTACACATGTTTATATATATTCGTAAGTTATTTCTCACACATATAGAAATACCGAATACGATTGATAGATCATTTCACATGAATGGAATGGGCAACGAAGATGACCGTTCGATCTGTTTGCGTCGGAAGGACTCGATCCCTGGTGTATCGTTCAGTGTTGATCGCGGATGCATTTCGTATCCTCGTATGCACTTTCCGGTGCATCTCACTTGAGTGCCGTTGCGCCGCAACGCGGAGTGATGCGACGAAGTCCAAGAGAATCCACGCGGCCCCCGTGTCTGATATCCGTGTATTCGCATTCGTATTTGCGCGTATATGTATGTGTAACAATGCGCGCGCGACCGTGGAATGATGCCGAGGAATGGTGGAAGAGAGGTAACTACATGGAGAAGCGAGGTCTCGCGCGAATCGATGGCTAATAGCCTTCCCGCTGTAATTAATGCAACAAGTTGATACCTAACACTTATCTACGGTATGGTATGTTGCCGCGCGGCTTTAACGGTTAACCCGCGACGAGTTTCCGAACGAGTATAGCGTGTGTATATAGCTCACAGTACACAATGACACGGGGCTAAGGGACGACGCAACCCCTCGCGCCACGAGCGATTTATCAAATTGTTTTATCTTCCCCCACTGGGAAGATAAAACTTTCTCTTTCTCTCTCTTTCTCATGGATGGTGCGGTAGATAGAACGTCACTGCCAGAAGAGAGGATAGAGAGACAAAAAGAGAGAGAGAAAAGGGAGGTAAAAGGGGAAAGCGGAAGGTGTTCACGGAAGTACGCGGAAAACGAATATGTTTTTTGCAAACTCAATAAAAACGGATGCGCTCTCGCCCTCTCTCTTTTTCTGATTTTCTGTCTTTGTCCTGTTTTTTCGCCTCTCTCGTGATTTTTTTCCCCTCTAACTGCGCACAGAATTGGAAAATATTCACTACGGTATTTCGACAAGAGTTTCCCCCTCGCGCAGTATAGTTATGGGTGCACGCTTTAATTGATATTACATATCGCGCGCGTCGAAATTTACCGGCGATAACTGCTCGTTCATCCGACATATGTACGTTCAACTGTATACTGACGGGCATACGCCAAAATTGTTTAACTAAAACAAAAAAAAACGTCAGTAAAAAAGGCAGCAGTTTCCTGCTCTTCTAATTTAAACTTCGACGCCTTGGAAAATCATTGTAATGATGTATTAATTGTCACATTAAAACATGTAATTTATTTCATCTACAAAAAGACGAAATGATAGCTATATCCTGGAAATCTCATTGAATTGATTTTCATTACTCTTACAGATCCTAATATAACATCAATAACTTGAAAACATCTATAATTGATTCGATGATATCCGTTCTTGTATAAATTTCTCCGATATGCATCTTTCAAAAATTCAACAAAAATGGGAATCAATACCTTATTGAAACTTATTTAATTTCCTATTAAGTCATATCGTATCTTGTATACATCAATCTTACTAAATTTTAACTAGATCTTATAATTAAGCGAATATGGAGACAGTGGAACAATTTTGAGAATGCCCTTTTAAAGTCAAAATTTATCTCGCATGGCGTCTACTTAAGGACGGTGTATTCTTGAAAAGGTGCCAGGAGATTAAATATGCAGCCAAAGTTCTCAGAAAAGTCCGTGTTGCAGCCCTTTCATTGCACCATGCTGGCGCAGGAAAGAAGATTTCGGAACATCTACAGACGACGAGGGTTAACGTCGGATTTGTTAGGCTGAGATATAGAAACGCCGTTTCAACCTCGCCGTAACCCCCCAAAACTCCAAACACACAATTAGCCAGTCGGTGTGCACCCACAAGCGCCACGTCCAATTCTTAAAGACCCTCCGTCGGGCATAAATGCAAACCCCCGTTTCGAGGATGGTCTGAAAGAAACGAGGGACGAAAGGGATGAAAGGAACGCAGGGAGCTTAGTCGGGCTTCAACCACCCCAAATGGGACTTCGCGCGAACTTTCTGGCAGAGACTCTCTTGCCTCCCCTCTTTTGCACATGCGAATGCACCTGCAGCTGCGACCGTGTCTGACGGGTTGGGCGGGGGAGTTCGCGAAGGGTTGGGAAAAGAGCGCCGGGAAAAGTAACGAGGGTTGGGTCACTGTATAATTACCGTTAATTGAATTCTTAGTAGCACTCGCCCGATCTAGATGTGTAACCGACACCTACGGAAGTTTTCCTGTTATTATATATGCGTGTGTGCGGCGAGGGTATCCAAGTTCGCCCAATTCATAGCTTGGCTGATTTTTTCAGAATTTTAATTTGCGATTTAATCAAGAATTTGTATTAAACATAACAATTGCAACAGATAAATATTTTCCCTTATTGCTATCGCTCTCCCCCTCCAAAAAAAAACAGACATTAAATTCGCACATGAGAGAACATCATTGAATTAGGCCGGGAATTTGGGACCCTACATATATCTAAAAATAAATCTTAATGCATCGAAAAATGATTGCGTGCGCACCATCAGAGTACGAGGTCGTTTCGACGGGTGTGCCTCCTCGAGTGAATTCGTTTTCCCTCCCTGTGCTTCATCCGTGTTTGCATGCGCGTGTGTAAACTGCGCGCTCAGTTGCGTGCGCGTTGGGTTGGGTCGCTGGTATTGTTTGCACTTAAGTAATGGTTATTCATTGCGAGTAATTCGCGCAGAGAGGGAGAGAGAGAGAGAGAGAGAAAGACGAAAAGAGGGTATATGTGTATGCCTGTAATTTAGCGCAGTAACTGAGGGTTATAGAAAGGGTTGCGCACATTATCGAGTCCATCGTTCGTTCCTAATGATCGAAAACTGAAGCTACTGGGTCACCGAATTGCCCGTCGATAATCCTAAGTAAACGGCGCGAGTGGAATTCGTGACAGATATAATTTAAATCAACTCGTAGTAGTACGATTGTGCGATCCATTGAAAAATTTCACCTATCCCGTCTTACAAAATTTCAAAAGGTGTAAATTAAATGAAATTAAAGCCAAAAGAAAAATGTATTGTTACAGATTTATATACTAAACAGTTACTTGTTCTTTACAACGACGCAAAAAGGATTAGTACTTTTTAAGATTCGATATTTATAGTCAGTGGATCTGCTATATATAGCTACACTTTCGTAATTACAGTTGTGCAACTTTATGTATCTACAACTTAAGAACTTTTACTTACGTTACGAAGTCGGACATATCTATTTCATATCAATTGATAACATTCTTAGAAATCCAGTGTTAATAAATTTAGTTATCGTTTGTTCATTTTGTTGTATAATCTTTCTCGTAAAAAAAAAATCACTTTACACAAGCGACACGCATAACATAGTAGGATTTGGCCATACCGAGGTTAAATTATTGAAATCCAACGCGGCTTATTAATAGAGAATGTAAAATATCACCCTTTGTACAGGGAGAATTAATATTGTTCGTTGCAAACCGTGGTAACAAAAGCCCGCGCCCGCATCCATGCGACTGCATGAAAACGCCGTTTGCGAAAATAATTTTCAAAAATGATTTTCGAGATGCATCGCGCGAAACGCGTCCGTCGAATAGTTTGTTCTCTCTTTCTCTCTGTCTCACTCTTTCCCTTGCGCGCGCAAACTTTTCGCTCCGCGAATTCTCGCAATAGCGCGGTACCAGCGGTGCAATCTCATCGAGAGCCAGTTTACGATGCGGCCCCGGTGCTCGATGCGGTAGTGGCTCGATCTCTTTCCCGGCGACGCATCGTGCATTTCGTTTCGCGAATGTCAGAGGTAACGTTCCTGGAAGTCGGTCTCTTCTCTCGTAGGAAGCCCGCGAGACGATGCGACGCGACGGCGACCATGGAAAATAAGGTCGGAGTGGAAGTCGGTGGATGGTTGGTCCTTTGAGGAAACGAGAGACGAGAGATGCGGGATGACGGGTGGGAAGAATGAGAGAAAAAAAAAACAAGAGAGTGCCGCGCAGTACCGCTCTTTGCCCAGTTTGATATCGCGCGCGGTGTGTATGACGCTAATTAAAAGGTGGAAAAATAAAGGGGGCGAATGTAAATGTTAAAAACGGCGCGCGTTTTGCAATCGAAAGCGGAAGTCACAATCGGGTGTTAATATCGAGTTTTAGATTTTAAACGATGATACTTTGAAAACTGGCGAAAATAAAAGAGAATATACAAAATACACGTATATTCCGCGTGGATTGTGTTTTTAAATTAAAGAGAAGAATTTAAAACATTTTATATCGATTCTGTTGTTGTATTTTTTTCGTAACAAATTTGTCGTTGTAAATTTCAAAAAATGTTTTTATGCGAATTTGAAATTCCGCATAAATTCGGGTGAAAAAGAGAGATACGAAGGGAAGATGTATCTAGACACTGTACAATTTCATTCCCAGGGGAACACCCAACGAGTGAGAGACTTTTCCGAGACCGCCCTTCTCTTCCGTTACTTTCGCGAAGGAATCCTGTCGATCTCCGCACCGTTACTAGAGACACTTGGATGCAACCGTGCGAGCTCGATCTCACGATAAAACCACCGTGTCCAATCGCCGCACAGTCGTTCTACTCTTTCACTTCACCTAATCGATCTAATCGATCATAAAAACGTCGATCTCCGCATAAACTTCTTGTTGCGCCTTGCTTGAAAGGGTCGCGTAAAATTGCACGTCGAAAAGAATTGTACACCGCCGTTGATCAATTTTCGCAATTTAACCCGTGTGTATTCTTTTCTTTTTCAGGTAAGTCCGAATTCCGAGAAGCAAAGATACGCGGTTTCCACGTTATGGTCCTAAACGAAGGTAACGAGTAATTTAAAACATTTGTTTATCTGCAGTCGAGAAAAACGATTTAATCGGACGTATCTCAACGTATAATGCGTTAACGTTTAATCAATTTTCTTCCCGACCGCGGGACGCGAATTTTCCGACGATCTCTTCCTCTTCGCAGAATCGTGTTTGCGTCCGTCAAATTTTTCTTTCGTTGTACAGTATAGTAGCAGTGAAGTCATTTAGGAGGGTCGATCGAGAGCGCGGCAAAATTGAAAATTGCCATAATGCAGCGGTAGTTATGGTAATGCCCCGTAATATCGGCGCGCACGGTCATAGGGCGTGATTTGAAAGGGGATTTTTATGCTGAATTTTACTACCTATCCACGTAAGTCTCGCGCGGAGTACCGAACAGGTACTCAATTATCCAGGAGGAAGTAGCATAATAATTCGCTGCCTCTCCCTCCGCAACCTCGCTCCCCGCATTATTATCCATCGCGGTAATCATTCGCTCGTAATCATTCGATAAAATTTGGAGTCGATTATTCGGAGTAACTGTAAAAACCATTGCCCTTTTTTCCAGCGACTTCGATTCGAATCTAAAGTCATCTGTAACGACAAACGATCGCAGATTGTATCGCGATTATACATAGAGTCACAATCAAATGGTGCCCGAAGGTCCTAACTGTTCCACGGCTACGCCCTCCTTTCCGCGCCCACCCCGCGTTTCAGCAAAATCATCGACATCCCCCGTAGCCGCGGGTTTTAATCTGGTAGCGGCGATTAATTACGCTGCCGTGCGAACTACGATCTCAGTGTCTTACTAGCGCGAGTGCATCAATCACGTTCCCGCGGTGCCGTTATTACGGGGCGAACCGGAGATAACTTATCACGCCTAATATCATCGATCTAGAGACGCACCCGTACTGCTTTGCATTTCGATTATGTACTATGCGCACGCCGCCGCCGGGCGGGCTGGCGAATGCAGCAACCCTACGGCCGGGTAGACATTGGACGTTGATGCATGCTGCTGTATTTGAGATGCGCCGTTGCGAGAGCGGGAGACACTGATCGCTCACCGGTCGCGGCTAATTGAAACCTATGATTCTGAATTTTGTCGTTGTCCAAATGAAGTAAGTGTGAGGCGACAAGTGTACGAAGAGGACCAGAAGATATCTAACGTTTCTGCACTAGAAACATAATCCATAATCCGATTACATTCAGCATGATTAATTTGCAAATTCTCTTCAGTTAAGTTAAAGTGTAGAGAAATAAATAATTCAATCAATTTAAGAATATTTGTTTAATTATAATTGCGACGAAATGATATACGATGCAGAGGAAACCGAGCTAATATCCGAAGGGCCCAATGACTCGCGTGATCGTTAATTCCTGATTGTGCGTGTTTTGCTCGACTATACCTGCCAGTGATTTATGAAGGAAATAGCACTACTTCATCCACAATTTGGAACATCCGCTAGTCATCTCGATTTCCGCTAGACTTCCGCCTTGCGTTCTGCTAGTCGTTATGTCTATCACGGGACTTTAAGGTCTGCGATGACGTGCTATTAACTATTAGTCGATTCCAATAGTTCTAACCATACTTTAAATCAATTAATTTTATCTAAATCGTAGCTATTCCGCTTTGAAATATATCGAACTATTATAGGACGATTTTTGTTCTGATATTTTGTTAAAAGTATTAACTTATTAAATAAGTTCGACTTAAGTAATTAAATTAAAACTTAAATTAGTTCAAATAAAACCACAAAATATGGCATTTTTATACGATTTCTTTAATAAATTGACTAATTAAATATTAAATGATCGATTAATCAAACACAAGAATTGATTACGATTATTTCAAAATTGTGCATAAGAAATTTTACGAAATATCATAAACAAATTTCTCGAGTACATTGGTTAGCCATTATCGCTCTGCACGATAAAACCATTATATTTGTACGTGTGTTAGAAGTGTAGGTACGACTAACATAGTGGGGCGTCATCATTCAGCGTTTATGTCGCGACTGTGTGTTAGACGATTGAGATTTTCAAGCATATACCAATTTAGCATCACGCGCGGATCCGTCCAGTTGAACGGTTTTCGAACCAGGTACGTGAAGCCGGAGAATGAGATACACAAGTCGAGCGTGATTTACGAGCGGGGGGACTCGTGAGGAAGGTGAAAGTATTTTTTTTAAACGCCGATATTTTTATCTGCGGATAATTTAATATTAGAGAAGAGTGACAGGTGCAAGACATTTCATAACGCACGTTTTTTCACGAAATATCGGAGAGAGGCTTCAATCATCAGGGAATCATTGGATATCATCTTGCATCGCCGGTCACGATTAAATAGAATATAATTTCTATTAGTTAGGATACAATGCGCGAAAAAATTAACGCGTTAAAAGCTGTCGGCAGGGATATAGTTAAAACGCATTCGCAATTTAGTACGCTACGTAATCCCCTCACCGCAGCTTTTCATACGCGGGGGGAACACCACCGCGCCACGTGAAATTACCTGACCGCAAAAATCAGGCTTGCTGACCGCGTCCAGTCCTTCCACGCGAGCCCTCTTACGTAAGGCCGCCTGCATTCGATTAGGATGATGATACACTACTCATCGCACACTCAAATTTCTCGTCGTTCGACGAAATTACGAGCTTGCGAAATATTTCGCGGCGTCAATCGTAGATCACGCGTTTGAGACGCGCGTTTCAGCGCGTCCCACTCGGTCGTAATATCGTAAGTGCCTCTCGCTGTCGATTTCCGAAGTGACCCGTAGAAAATTTTGTTTCGACCAGCTTCACACAGCGACTCGGTCTCGACGGTATTCTACGCGAGGAGATCGATACGTAGCACGAGGCCCGAAGCCAAACCGTACGTCATGTGGCATAAAACATAAGGTTAGCCTTGTACGCGTGCATGTGTACATTCGTGTACGTCTCACACACGCCGACGCGCACGTGTACGATACACACGAGCACCGCCACGAGCACGTACACCTCGGCTCTGACAGACAATCAAACGCGTATTGCACATTACTCCACACAGGGAATTCACGCATGTATAATCGAGGGACGGGGGAGGGGGGAGAGGAGGAGGTTTCAAGTGCGAGATGCGCGTTAAGGTATCTCCGTGACGGGTTCGCGCGTCGGCACACGACGCAACGTGCGAATGCGCATTTGCACGGGTGCTGTGCATGTCTCTTGTACGTGCGTGCGTACGTACGTGCGCACATGTACACGGACGATGACCGTACGAAATCTACGAACTACCGACAGACGCTCCATCGCCAGCAACGCCCACTCTCCTAAAGTTGCCAAGACCTCGGACAATGAGTCCCGACACGACAGCGGCTCTCATTCGACCGGCAACAAAGGCGAATCTCTTGGCAAAACCGATGATCCGAGAACGGAAGCCGACCGAGAGCGGTCTGTACGCTGTGGAAATGAGGTCGGATGCCGGTCTCCTCGAAGCGCAAACAAAAACCGAGGCGCTTCCTATCTACATGCTCGAGTGTGCTCGATGCATTTAACTCTGATTTAGACCTAATTCCGCTACGAGATCGCTACTACGAGCGCGGCAACTTGTATTGTGAATTGTCTGTAACAAGACGAATTCCATTTGGATTCCGTAAGAAAGTACCTCTCTCCAATAGTAAATAATACGATTTTGTCGGTGAACGTATACATTCTCGCCATTAATTTTTACATTTCCGGAAATTAGATATTTGCTACAAACGAATAAAAGTAATTTAACAAAACTGAAATAAAATTTAGCGTATACAATTCTGTATGTACGAGAGACCGTCGGAAAATAACAAAGCCAGAGAGCGATCCATCAGCGAGCGCACCATCGCTCGAAGGAAGTATTCGTTGGGTGCAATTTTACGCACAGCTCTCTAAGGCCACTATGACTTCTTGCGATATTGCGATATTTTTGCTGTATGCCCGCAAAAGGTTGGCACACGCGTCGCTTCTCGGCGCTAAGGGCTATTTTCATGACAGGGGTTGGGGACGCGATACCAGAAGCATCGTACCCTTTCGGTACCATATTACGGCGCATAGCCTGTGTGTGTACCCTATATTACGCTTAATCGCCTCCATTATTTACGGGGGTTGCAGAATACAGCCGAGGCGCCGCCGCGCGTCTGCGATGGTCTCCGCTCGGAATCTTTTTCCGCGTTCGCCAGTTATACCAGCTTTTTGCGTTCAAGCCATTTCAAGGAAAGACCATATCGGTGCCAGCATACAACACAGCTGTTCGAACGTTCACGTAACAAGATATTGGCATATTTATTTTCGCACGTAAAAAAGAACCGCGTCTAATTTGTTTCTATCAATTATTGGCGAAATCTACCGCTGATATTAAAACCTATACATCATTAATCGCAAAACGCATAAACGCATAAACATTCTGAACGCGTAAAATTGATATCCGTATTTTAGGGAATATCGATTTGATAAAACGAAGGTAGGTTAAGGTAATTTCTTCGAGTCTGAATTATTTTCATAAATGAGAAAAATGCGATTTAAATATATATTTCTAACGAAGTTACTGAATTCTACGGCAAAGATTTACAGTAAATAAATGTCAGTCAACGGACAAGCATTGCCATGATGTCCTTCGCAACATGTACAAAGAACATTACACAAATCTGGCATGCTGTTCTCTTTGAGGAACAAAAATCAGCGACGAGAAAATCACTCGGAAAGGACAACTCGCTTTGTCGGGAGACCGCGATGTTCTATTTCGGGGATGTTTTCAGGAGAGACGCGACGCGACGCGACACGACGCGACGCAGAGAGAACGCCTCCCCTAAAAAGTCAATTATTTTGCCGGTCTCTGTCTCTTTCTCGCGCTCGCGCGCACACAAATCGGCGCGGGAGATCTTTTTAGCGATGACCGAGGTGTACCAGACGCGACTTTCACACGTGGACTTTCCTGCGGGAGCACAGTGTGCGCGCGGTCTAATTATATCTTACTTTGTTTGAGTACAACGCACCTTTCGACACGCACCCGCTGTTTCTCCTCCTCCTCCTCCTCGTTCTCCATGTTCCTTCTGCTACCTTTTCCACGAGCAACTTCGCTGTGCTGGCTCCTCCGCGTCGCCTTCCCCCAAGCGCCGCCGGCGACGATTGGACGCGCGCCAAATCGAACACGATCGCTCGTTAAATCGAGTCGCGATTTACGTAAATTTCCTGTTCCGCCGGACGGTCTCCGTCGCTCGTGGGCGTGCGCCCGCGATGTGATCTCGAACTTGTCCCCGCTGAGAAGTATTATTGTAAACGGAAGACCCGGATCAAGGTCTTCCTTTTGCTACATACGTCGCATGGCAGAGTGAAGGAGCATTTCGCTTGAGCTATCGTCCACCTGCTCCAACTTCGGAATGCACGCAAATAAATATTTTCCTTTCTGCACTTTCAGAAGTGCTTTTACTTGAAGAAATATTAACATCGCCTCTGTATTCTATCGTTATACTTTGTCGAAGTTTTGCTTCGCGCGAAATCCGAAGAGCGAAGTGCCGAAAGCTCTTAATTGTTTCAATTAAAAATATCTAAAAGATATTGTCAGCTTTTTCGAAAATTATATTTATTAATGCATACTAAAAAAAAATATTTCTCTCTAAACTCTAACATATACTGATCTAATAAGCTAACAAACATTTTTTTCTTAGATGTAAACTGAGATCTTTTCGGATTCAGCATTTGATAAAATCCAACTTAATCCAGCGAAAGTCTCATTGATATTCTCCTGAGTGCGTTGTCAAGATCGGTCGGTTATTGGCGAGAAGAAGCGACGACTATAAAATCTCCCGTTCGATCTGCTTTCACCTCCTTCGCCTCCTTCTTCCACCCCGTGAAACACTCGAAGGAGAGAAATTCAGGAAACATAATGTATACTAACCACTGGGTAATACTTGTAATGGGCTTCGCCTTAATTACCGTAGGATTTTATAGGACGACGTTATACTCCTTGTGGAAGTTTAGAAAACCTTTGACGGAAAATAATATGACACAGCTCCGTTTGGTCACTGTACCTTTGATTAATTTTAACAATTTGCAATATTATGGTAATATCGATCGAAATTGGAACTCCACCGCAAAAGTTTACAGTAGTTTTTGACACTGGTTCCTCTGATCTCTGGGTACCATCCAAAAACTGCAACGTCAGCCACCCTATTTGCTTGTCAAGTAATAAATATGATAATACACAGTCCACCACATACGTGCCAGAAAATTTTATATACACGTCTTTGGGAATAGATATATTTTATTTTATTTACGGCAATATACATGTGTCTGGGCACTCATGCAAAGATAACGTAATCGTTGCTGGCCTTAAGGTTGTATCCCAAAAATTCGGAGCAGCAGAAAAGTTTTCGAGTAAAACGTTTTTCATTAAATGCGACGGCGTCCACTCAGGAAGTGGACTCGTCTTTCGTTTCGAAAATCCCGAGTGACCTACTACCCCGCTGATTCGCTTTACTACCCCCGCAGGACGGCGTGGTGGCGCGCAATGAAAAAAAAAAGAGTAGCATGGAGTGAGGTACGGGTGTCAGCGATGTGTTGGTGTTGGTGTTGATGTAGGAGGAGGAGAAGGAGGAGGAAAAAGAGGAGGAGGAGGCGGCCGGCGGGAAGGGTTGGGGAGGAAAGGCCGAATCGTTTAACGAGTCCATCGCACGAACGCGACGCGAAATGAGCAGCTAATCGATAGCGGTTCATTGAGTTTCGGCTTCCACGTACGTTGATTCCCCCTCGCTCGGTCTTCACCCCGCGTGCGTCATTCCCTCGCTCCTCCCTCGCCCCTTCGCACACTATGTAGATTTATTGTACGAATCGCGACTAGCGATGGCGACGATATCGCGTATCATTTCGACGCTTGTTTGCAGTATCTCGATTTGTTGGAAATGCAAATTCTTGCGGGACTCGCGGGCAATTTTAACGCAGTAACGTGATTTAAACTTGCAGACTCACAGACTTAAAGCTCTAACTTACAAACTAGTTGGTTAACTCAAACATTCGATTCAACTTACTCTGTCAATTCTCTCCCCTGATCTATAGAAAGGTAATTACTCTTGTGCACGTTTACTATGGTTTTTTTCAGGACGATTGTGAATTTTAAAGACGATTCGCACATTCTTCGTTCTGCAATACTTAAAATATAATATCGAGAAGATTTTGAAAAAATGACGCTAATTCTTCTGATTCGAAAGCTATTCTAATTTTCTACTAATTCCTGCAGTTTCTAGGAAGCAATTGGTCTTATGTCCAGTCATTATATACAGCTTCTTCGGGAAGCGAACTTCTAATTCGAAACCGGTTCGTCATTAGTCGCTATTCCAATAAGATAACGATAAAAGAGATACGCCTAGGCGAATCGATAACATAAACTGGATTAATGCAGTACTTTTTTCGAGGACTACTTTATGTGGCTATTTAATCGGTGGCAGCCACCGCTTAAATATCAACGCGATTTCTTAACATGCGCCTATTAATTTATCCGAGGCCGAGGATTCTTCACTTTCTTTATTCTCTTTTACATAACTTGTTCTTCATACCTCGAATCTTAACATTAAGCTTTTTTCGAAGGCGCAATATCAACGCCTTTTGAATGAATTATCTGACCTGTGTTCAAGCCTTATCCGTACGCGTGCACTCGAAAGCCATCGCTAGCGCGGCGCGGCCCGGCGCCGCGCCACCCCTGCCCGTCGTATCTCTTTTTCTCTGTCTGACCCGGCGCGGATCACCACATCATCCTCTGCGTCCCTCCTTGCCGGCCTGTGTCAATCGTCTCTTTCACCCCTACCTTTTGTCCGCGTGATACTCTCCGACCGAAGCGCGGTGCGGCGCAAGCGGGGACAACCGCGTGCTGCACGCCGACGCATCAGCGTAATAGCGGCGACGAGATGCAAGGGGAGGAAAAGGTCACGTGGGTTATCTGGCCGTTCCGTGCGAGAGCGTGTGCGCGTCTTACGTGGTGCATCAGTCGACACGGCGACTCCGACGAGTCCGTGGCGGTTTAAATATAAACGGCGACGCGTTCGTCCGCCGCCGCCGCCGCCGCCGCCACCGCGATTTCTTTCCGGCACACCTCGGGTACCGGATGCGGGTCACGCATCGGTGGGTTTCTTCGCTGAGGGGGTCCAGACCAAGCCACGGGTTCCATTTTTACACGCGGAGAATTAATAGGAGCAACGAGAGAGGGACAGAACACGCACTATCGACATCATTGCGGAGCTCTCGTTTCTCGATAACTCACGTCTCGAATTTGTCAATGGGTTCATTCGTTTCTCGCGATTTCCATATTTTCGCAATAGTCAAAAATACACGCTGTACCGCAAATCGTGCGAACAAATTTCAGGATATGTAGGGTTTTTCGCCAATAAAGCTACCTTGAATTCCTTTTCACTGAGATGTCTATTTTACGACCATTCAAATTGATATCTGTTACACATTTTCTACTATTTAAAATGATTAACTAGAAAAGTTTACATATCCTTTTCTTGCCAATTCTAAACAGGACAATCTGCAAGATTTATTTCGCCGCGCGAGGGTGGCTGCGTTGCTGCTGATAATTTCAATTCATATTACTCGTAGGTAGGAATAGTATCCGGCTGGGAGCGTATTGCAACGCGTAGGTGGACGCTGTACGCGTTGTCATTTCTACGGTTTTATCGCTTTCATGCGTTTTGTTCACCGTCGATTTATGTCGTCTCGGCATCACGCGTTTCTGTCGTGCAAGCTACCACAATAATTTGAAAGCGCTCTCTCTCTCTCTCTCTCTCTCTCTATACCTTCTCTCCCTCTCTCTCTCTCTCTCTCTATGATCGAGCGACGCCGCGTTAAAAGTTTCTGGATACGCAGGAAACCGAACACCCCGTAACGACGACCTTGAATACTCTCCCGCGCGTGCGCCCGCGTGCACGCTCGGAGATAGTTCGTTAAACCAGGAATGTGTAGGACTTCGTTACGGAGTTCCGCTTTCATTACGGATCGCTCGAATCTCGTCAATGACTTAAAGCCGAAGAGCGGAGACGCGCCAAGGAAACTCCAACGAGGAAACTTTCGTCTCGTACTTTCTTATTGGATATTTAGTCTCGTTAATAACTCAGCTCCGCGCGCTAATTCCACGCAGGTGTTCTTGCTATTCAGATAGGAATACGCGACGTAATAAATACGTCGCTGTCGAAAACATTTGCCTTGACAAGATCTTTAATGATTTTTTAAATAATTTGTACGTACATATATATGTATATATAAAATTCGCAGGCCGACAATTATTTCCAAGTGTACTCGTAAAAAAGATTCTTTTGAAAATAATGAGGGGTAAAAGTAGGATAGATTTAGAATAACAACATAAAATGGAGAATTTTAGCAATTACAGGAAGACACGTTTCTTGAGTTCGGCGTTTGCACAAAGGCATAGGCGGATGTACATTCTCCTAGCCTCCAATGTCGACCTTAGCAATGCAATTTGTTCTCCCCCGCACCAGTCGTCTCTTTCCACAGCTCTTTATTTCCACCCGACAAAGGTCCGATAATTAATCCGGGCAATATCCATCTCCCTATTTTACGCGTACGTGCCATAGGTTCATGAACTAATCCAGGCAGTTGTCTCATCTCGATATCACGCCTACCTATTAATACGCAAAGATTATTAGCTCCGCGATCGCTTCCGGGTAGCATGACTTCACAACGGTTAAGCGAAAGGCGCTCGAAAGCCGCTCGGTGCATCGTGCGATCGCCCACAATTATCGACGACGATCCGCTGGAAATGCATACGTCCCACGTGCTCTAAGCAACCAGCCAGTGTTTCAATAACGCCCCAACCGACCTCGTCGCCGTCCCCTGTCTCTTCCTCTGCTTGCCTGCCTGCCTGCCTGCTTCGTGCACCTCCGTCGCGTTGAAACGCACTATCTAGAGGCCGAGCGCGCGCGTGTATATGTGTGCATATATATGTAGGCATGGTCTGTGTACGTGGTTACGCGGGGGCCTGGCCCCTCCAGGTCTCGGGCTGTACTCACATGTGAGATCCGACGATCCAGCGAGCCAGGCCTGCTGGCCTGCCAAGGGAATATTATACTTGGCGATGACGCGTACACGCCACACGAGGAGGCTATCTCGACGAGAGGCTCGGGTAGGTAGGGAAGGAGGAAACGGTGGGACAGCAGGGGGGAGGCTAGGGTGCGCCGCAAGGATGAGGCAAAAGGTGGAGAATATACGAGTTGAGAGCGAGAGAAAGAAAGAGAGAGAAAGAGTAAGGGGAAATACAGGCGCCGAAGGTTTAATCAGAGGGGGCTATCGACATCAATCTTTCCTCTCGCGCGCTTTCCAGCGAACGTCGGGGTCGTGAATTGGTGGTGATCTTGCCAAAGATCTTGCGCGTGCAATCTGTGTCTTTGTGCGGAAGGACTTTGCGCAACAACGCTTCGATAGTATTTCACGAGGATGAGAATAGGTGTTGACGCGTGCGGTAGTTTCTATAAAAGAAAAAAAGAGTCAAATCAAATGATCGTGACATTTATGGAACGAGGCGATGAAAGGTCTGCCACTAATGATGAAATATATAAGAACTCTCAATTATCGTCGACGAAAAGGTAGTCCGAGCGGTATTCCCGAGATATTCGACGATTTAAGTATAGATGAAGCGTGTCATATGTATGGGATTAATCTTCTCCATAGGGAAAATAGACAATTGTATGAAAAATGTTGACATCCGTTCCAGGAATATTCCACCTGTTTCAGAACAATATACAGTCCGAAACGGGATCTGTAGTATCAAATCCAATTTCTGGCTATATGAGTCGAATGATCGACAAAATTGGTTTTTAATTAAAACGCGAGAAATTTGTTGAATAGCCTTTTCTAGATATGTATTGATGTTATAAATCCTTTAAATTACTAAAACTTTTGAATTTATCAACAACTGTCCTCACATACGATTGATGACAAATTCTTTAAATACAAACAGTATAAACGAATGTGAATATAAATAATATTCACGATAGTCTACTTGAGCAATCTCCGTTTTAATCTGAAAATCGTCGCGATTATAATATAATTCAAAATTCTGTAAAAAACGGAAGAAAAAGAAATATTTTGTATTTGTAATCTGAAAGTTATAACATTTAGGATAAAATTACAACACTTATCTAATATTTTCAAAATTTTAATAAGTTTTGTCTCGAAAATGTGTACAAAATGAATTTCCGAGGTGTATAAAGATAGCCAGTACAAATCAGGCATTATTGTCAGTCGTATGGCAAAGGACAGACGCATTTTCCAACCGTGACACATACGCTCCAGTAACATTTCTCGACGGAAGGTGACTGTCCTTGAGCTGGTTGTCCGAATGACAGGCCAGGGCGAGGCGAGGAAGAGGCGATGGTGAAAGACATCTTGAAAAGGGATCTCGAAACAGGGAGTCGAATCGAGCGCAAGTCTCTCGTCCTCTTGCTAATATCGTTTCGACCTTGTTAAGAAAAACCCCGCAATTCTCACACACGAAGCGGTACATACTCATCGCCTTGTGCGTTTTCTCAGCGTGATGTTACGAGCGTGATATCGAGTCTAAAACACTCGCGAACACCCGCTTCTCGCTCCGTAATTCACATCGGCATAACTTCTAATCACCTGTCGTGCTCTCGCGCTACTAGAGCCGCCTGCCTACCGTTCTACGCTGTGCGCTAATTAGATTGAATGGCGCTCGCATTAGCGCGGCGCTTGTTATTGACCGACATTAATCCGCGAGATTGAGCCATCCATGACACTTTTCACTCGACCGAACACTACGGAACGCGATCTATATGGCCGAAAGGGGGAGGAGGGGGCTCAATCGCCTCTCACCGTCCAATCCATAAACCGAGAGAGCTACCTCCGTTTTGTACTTCGCTAATTGCCCTTGAGGGGGATCGGTTTCCCAGAGACCAATAAAGAACCCGTCTCTTTTCTCTGCCCCTCCCCCCCCCTATTCCCCCACCTGATCGTTCTCCTCTCGATCCCTTTCCTCTATTCTCTTTTTCTCTTTCTCTATTTATCTCTCTCCCTCTCTCACATTCTCTCACTCATTCACTTGCTCTCTTTCTTTCTCCGGTCACAGACCAAACGGGACGGCCAGAATGAGTATAACCATCGGAGGAAAGGAGAGAAAGAGAGAGAGGCAAGCAGCTAGAGTGCCGTTTTATTTTGGCATGCTGCGAGGAGAGGAGGATCCTTTTTATTTCTCCCACAGCACTGGCGGCTACGCTCTTGGTTCGCTGTAAGGTATTCTATGATGGTTCGTCGGTTCCAACGGCGCCCCTGCTAAATGGAATACGACCGGAGGCTGGTTGAAAAGAGATAAAGAGCGCTGCTGTGGAAGAGCAGAACAGAAAGAGAAAGAGAGAGAAAGATAGAGAGAGAGAGAGAGACAAAAAGAAGAAAACGAAGACGTAGAAGAAGAAGACGAAGAAGAGAGGCGACGACGGTGGGAGAGACCCCGTGTATATAACTCTCCCCCTTTCAGTCCCCCGCCGTCCCCTTCTAGTTCGGCTACACTTCCTCCTCCCTCCAGGGCCACTCTTGCCCCCATTTTCCCTGGCATTGGGGATTTTTTTGAGGGCTCGTCCAAGAGAGCACGGAACCCGAGAGAGGCGGCTCGTAGTCGCTAGGCTACCAAGCGTGAGCAGACCGGCCACTCTCGGACCGAACCCACACCTACGGCTCGAGGTCGATACACGCTTCTCCGCTTCGCTTTACTTATTCGCTCTGTAAGGGAGGACACGGTATCCGACCGAGCGACCGTAATGAGACACGCGCGAGCGCGAGCAATGGAGCGAAAATCAAATTTGGCTTCACTGGGCCCGCGGTAAATAAATGAATCAATTAATACTGATGAATCGGAAAACTGAAAAAAGATTGTAGAAATCTTATTTTGCGAGTCGTTTAATATAAATAGAGCTTCTTTTTTAGCTTTTCGTTAGATAACTTGATGATTCAGACTTACAAGAAAAATTTTAGATAAAAATAACACTGATAAAATTTATCTGACTAAAGATTTTTCCTCTGTTCTTGCTGATTTATAAAAAGAAAGAACAAGTTTCTCGGAAATAAAATTCCATTTTGCAGATTCGAAGATTATATCTACCAGTTCTTGTTTCATGATATTATCTGCTTGTATTATACAACAGGACAGTTCGTCGAGCATGGTTCACGAATACACGAGGACCGTTTAATTAAGGGAGTGCGCGCGAGAAGCGAGACATCATACCGCACGAAGTTCTCCCTTGCTCCGGCTTTCCGTACGTTCGAGTCCAACGCTGGGCACATCTGTACGAGCATACAGCCCACGTTGGCTTTTGTACAAGAGCAAAACAGAAGGAGAGAAGAGCACGAGGAGAGTGAGAGAAGCCAAGAAAGTGGCGTCAAGGGTGGGGTGGCGGTTGTTGAGCGGGTGGGTCGCGGACGCGAGGCGAGGCCGGAGGGAAAGGGGGGAGGAGGGTGTAGTACATTGGAAGAAGCAGTAGTGGTTGGACGGCAGTGGGAGAGAACCGACAACTCTCGGATTAAGAAAGGGAGAAGATACTGGCGAAGAAGAGTCCTGCAAGGGGAGAACAGAGAGGGGAAGAGGGGAGGAGTAGGGCAGAGCAGAATCAGAGAGACGGTAGAAGTGGGAGTCAAGAACCCTACAAGGAATTAAGAGCTTATTCGTAACAGGCACCGTGATGAAGATCCTATACTTCCAGAGAGAGAAAGAGAGAGAGAGTGCGCGTGAGAGATAGAACGACGGAAAGGGGAAGAGAAGCAAGAGAGAAGGAAGGACGAAACTACCTCGACTCTCCCACACCGAGGATCTTTGGAATACCAATCAAGCGGCTAATGCGTTTGGCCATGCGGGCGTCCAATTGCTCTCAACGAGCCGACCCGCGTCGAACTTTCGATCTTACCGATATATATATACCGGGCAAACTTCCTGCAAGTACATCGTGATGCCAGATACCTACTCGTTAGAAATCAGGTGCTGGAATCTAAAAGTATACTACTGCTATATAGGTAGATACAAGAAGATTTAGCACGATCCGCATCTCATAAAGCTATTCAGCCTCAATATCGTCTGTTTGAAAGTGCAATGGGATACGTTTTCGAAAGGTCACCTAAGTAATATTACTCATTAAAAGCTTAATTTCCGTCTCTGTCCGATGCGAGTCTGGGGGGGAGCATATTGTTATACTTTAAAACTAATTTACCTACTGCGCCAATATCGTTTAAAAACTGTGATAGTTGCTAAAAAAAAAACATAAAAATGTATTAGTTTTGAAATATCGCATTTTGCTTTCATACTTCGCGACGTGCGGCATCTCGAATCTCGTCGTCGATTCCACAACGAGTTGACGAATCGGCGAAGCGAACGAATCATTCCAAAGCGGCGAACGCGCTAAATAGGAAACGCGGCAGGGCGCTATGTCAGCGCTCGTTACAGCGCCTCCATGTGAAGAGGCTCTTTTCGCCGCCGCGCCGAGAGATAACTGTCGCATAAACGGCGAGATCACGGGGCAGTTCGCGAGAAATGATCGGTGTCGCGGAAGCATAACAGGTTGCGAGTTACGACGGAGGCTTAAACTTTTACTGGTTCAGAAAGCGTCAGCGTCTGGGATCGTTTTTGCTCCGCCATGCGTTCTCTCTTCTCCCTTTCGTCGACAACGGTCCGTTCGTCCCGCTTTTCCGCAGCGTCACCCATCTTTAACTTCCGTCGTCATTCTTTCAAGTAAAAATCCACGCGTTTTACGTCCCACGTTTTTGTTTTCTCTCCGCATTTTTTTTTGTTCCACAACATCGGTGAAAATTGAACAAAACGGAAAGAGGCAAAACTCTGTTCTGCACCACCACCACCACCACCCCTCTCCCCACGTCTGAGAACGGATTCGGATAGAGCGGAGGATAATATCAGCAGTCTGCGAGAAGCGTGACAGTGGGTGGGTGAGGCGCCTTAAACCGGCGTAGCAGGGAGATTTTATAGGAGTTTATCTTCCGGTGATGGGAATGAAGCCGTTCAAAAACGCTGGCGGTTATCGTGGCAAGGAGACGAAGATGAGATGTATGTGTGTGCACATATATAGGTATATATGTGTGTGTGCGCGCGCATTCTGACTCACAAAAGAGAGAAAAATACACGAGAAAGGGTTGAAGAGGGAAACGCATCGAACGCGAGAAAGGAGGTATTCGATCAAAGCTGCACGTGCGAATTAACATTGCGAAACTCTGCGAAAATATGTAGGTTTAATAACGCGGTTTTCTTACAAGATGTGTGGCGATAACCATTCATGCGGATTACCTTCGTACGAATCGAGGTAAAAGTATAACTAAAACTCGTTTATCAAGAAAAATATCGAATGCGTTTCAAATATTTCTTTCTAATTTTCGATACAAAGAATAGAGAGTTACATTGTTCGATCGATTTTGAATTGGTAATTTCTGTAAATTGAAGAAATAATTGTTTAAATCCTGTAAAGAGAATAATATCTTTACAATTTTCGTACTATAATCATTTAGCGTAGCATGAAACGTAAATCTTTCATTCGAGTTTCTCTCCGCGTTTCGAAAGATAAAAATTATATTAGCAAAAATTGGTGCAATCGATACGCAATGTTAGCGAGATTCGGCAAAAATGGGAATCTCGGAAGAATTCGATTCGTAATTCTCTCGAATTAGTGATATCACAAACGTGGATGAGCAAAGTGACGGCGCGAGTACGGTTTTTCCTGCGTACGGTTTTTTCCCATGCATGTTAATGAAAAGAAGGAAAACAACGATGACGACGACTACGACGACGACGACGACGACGACGAAAACGACGACAACGACAAGCAGAGTGCAAGAAGAAGAGTGCACGCTCTCTGCTCGCGGGGCAAAACGCGACTGGAGAGAACGAATCGGAGCGGCATGCTATGCGGGAGAACCAAATAGAGCAGGGCGCGTGCTCGAAACTGGGCGCCGCTCTATCCTCTTCTTTTCCCACCTATTTCTCGCGCCTATTCACCCCATCGCCTGTTTTCTCCCCGTTCCGCGACGAGGGGGATGGTTGGACCACGCGTGTACGCGACCAACGCGTTTCTCTTCAGCTTCAGTTCTACCGTCAGGTGATATCGAATGCCGTGTCAACGGGACACATGCTCGATCCGTTATGAATTTCGCGACGTTTAACGCATTCGCATTCCGTACGAGTGTCTTCTTTTCAGTGCGGAGAGACGGATGATCGTCCTTGACGAAAGACCGATCGCGGACTTGTAATTAATTCTTGACAGTGAAATCCGCGTGTTTCTTGTTCTGCAAATAATCCATAGCTATATTTCCACGTTTCCGCGATAAAGCAATTAGAGGCGTCGTAAGTTGCACATTTTTAATACTGCAACCGTTGGCCTTGCGTGGGCATGAAGTTCCGCGAAGATCTCTCGGATATCGGAAACATGCCACATGGATGAAAGTTTACACGATGAAAAGACGCCCTCGTTGAACCTCTAACAGCACTCTATCGTAAAACTCCGATAAATTTTACAAAACAAGCTCGCGTTCGTCCCGTCGATCTATTAATCATTCCGGTAAATTTTCTTAAATTTTTATTTCAAATCAATCGTCTTCTGCTCAAGTAATCGATCATAGAAAACCTGTTAGCAGGATAATGACTGGAATATTAAACGAGCTATAGTTTTCACGCTCGATACTCCGATGATCTTGGTTAACGCACGCGATGGGGATCTCCGTCGTCACAGTCTTCGTCGCCGTCGTCGTCGTCATTGGATTTTTCCCCTCGGTGGAAGGCAGTGATGCACACGTGTATGCGTGCGTATACAATCCGACGACACACACGCCTCGGGAGTAATAGATGTGTTACACGGCCGAGGATTCAGAGAAACACGGACACGTATGGGGCGACACGTATGGGAGGGACGGGCGGACGGACAGACGAATGGGAGACTGTTACACCCAATTGTCCCTCGTTGCGCAGGGGTCAAGTAAGGTAGCCAACCGGCCACGCCGGATACCGTGGTCGCCTGTGACTCCGACGACGCTACTCCCAATCGTGCTGCATTTTAATCGTAACTTTCCGAATTCTCAAGTTACCGTGTGACAGAAGCTTTTGTGATGCCTAATCTTGATCGTGTTTATCGGTGAAGTAATTTTTATTCGCTAATACGCGGCGATTGTATCTGAAATAACTTCAGAGGTAGACTGGAAAAAATAAATAACATTTTTGATACTATTTATACAATTAAAAGAAATATATATATACGAATAAAGTACGATAAATTAAATTACGAAATCATTTTCGGTATTTCTTTTTCTTCAAATAGATGATTTGAATTAAAAGAGGATTGCACTTTTTATATTTTTCTCCAAGCAGGAGTTATTTCTAAACGAGATCACAGAGAATAAATAATTCGTTCGCTTCTCATCGATTCACGTCCGCACTTTCACGTCGTCTTTGGACGGCGAAGCGCAACGAAGACTTGGCAAAGTGCACGTCTTTCCTGTCGACGCCACTGGATTCGTCCGCCGTCGCCGCCATCGTCATCGTCTTTTTATTTCTTCTTTTTTCGGGGGCGCACACGTGTGAGGTTATCCCGCTGACGGTGACCCCGTCGTCCTCCTACCGACGTCTCCTCCTCCTCCTTCTCCTCCTCCGCATTTGCTTTCCAGATCAGAAGAACTCCTCCAACGATCGGCTCTCCGCCGGTCTCTCCCTGACGCAACCTGGACTTCGCCACTTTGGAAACGTACGCCGGTGAATGACGTCATGCGAACCTCTCTTCTTCTCTCTTCTTTTCCTTTCTCAGTCGACTTATATATCGGCGAATGTTTCTCGTCGAACTTACACTCTCGTGTAACCGCGCGATATCACGCGTATCCTTGGAGGACGAAAAATTAAACGAGGAATCTGTCCTTTCCTCGACACGTATCTCGATGCGATCTTTCGACAAACGCGAACACGACTCATCTCGACGGATTTCGCAATTTCTCTGAGACGCCGCGCCGTGCGCCGCAAGGACAATCATCTTGTTTTACGATGATGATGAATCTCGAGGTGTTGAGGTTTGACGTTTCTTGCGAACGCGTCAACTGTAACAATTCAATTTTGTTGTCCGGAATAAAACTAGGAGATTGTCTCTCGATCGCTCGCGTGGTCCACTTCGGATCAATAATCGTGGATTAGCGATGACGTTTCGCGATAATGGCGAGAGGATTCGATTGTGATAATCCTGAGATGACGAGACAGTGGGGCGAATTAAACGGTAAAAGTACACCGGGGAGGGAAAATAAAAGCGCACTGAACGAGGGCGTAGCGTCGGTAATTGCCGGCGGCCTTGAGACCCGTTCACCGTAGGAGCCTACGTATATTTATGCGACGCCAGATTTGGTAGGCAAATGAGTCGAAATTGAGAGTCGCCCGGTATACTGAATTGGCCGAGGGGAGAAGAGAGAGAGAGAGACTAAAAGGAGGGAGGGAAGAAGGATCGGCGACAGGCGGTCGAATCGCGACGGCCGGTAGGTGTTTTGCCCCGGTTAAAACACATAGCGGAGAGATCACCGGTAGGCCACAATCATTTCCCCATTATCCAAAGAGCTACCCAGAAGAGGCAACTAAATCGACCACTCGAGCGAGCGTTCTCCGCGCGAGCAATCATCCTAACGGGCCCAATTCGGTCCTCCTTTTACGTCGCGGTCGGTGCGACCGTCCCGTGTTCCGGGTCCCCGACGAGCTTGACCTTTTCTTTATTCCCACATTGCGTTGTTTAATTGCTTTAAGTATTTCTTGATTTATCACGAGTTATTTCATATTTCTGAATCTATCTTACGAAAGACGTTTCGTGACGAATTACATTTTCTTATTGCAAGCTCAGAAATCCTACATTAAAAAAAGGATAAATCAGATAAATCATCTGTTCAATAATTTTTCTAACGATTGTAATATTATGACAACTCGGCGCAAATTGGAATCGATCGACTAATGATTGTTTTCTTTCGGTCTTTTTATATCATTATTAACAGTGTTTTCATTGAAAACAAAATTATTACTCGATTCTATACGCATTACATTGATATTTTATGTAATAGTATTACCTTAGTAATCAATATTTAATAAAAATTAATATTTTTAATTAAATTCATTTTAAAATTATCGATACGTATGTATATATTTCCTAATTGAATAACGTTAAGAATGGTCGCATTTATGAATTCTTGTGGAAATTGGATTACTTCAGAAATGTCACCGAGAAAAACAATCTCGGAGCCTGATATGATAGACTCGTTCTCGTTGTTCCAAAGTGACAATCTCGAAAGAAGTTGGGTTTTTTTGACTCGAGAATCTCTCATTAGTCGCGGCTTCGACGGGTAATTCAGCATCTTCACTTGTCAGAAAGACAAAAGACAATCGTCTCGAACGATCTCGCGGCGCGGCGCGGTGCCGGTTGCCGGTTGACGTTGATTGGTCGGACACCGGCTACTGGTCCCGGTTGACCCCTAACCCCGGCAACTCGCTCGCTTTTATCGTCTGGAATTGCTGTGTTGGTGGCGAGTTGGTACAACACAACGCAGCTCCCGCCCGCGGTGGCCTCGTCGTCTCCTTCTCGTTGTACACGCGCGCGTAACAGTGTACCACATCGCATCTCCCGTGGAGCCGAGGCGGCTGCACGGTGGGAGCGGAATTCTGTGCGGAGCGACAAACAATTGCCGCCAAGTGGCTTAATTGCAGCCAACTAAACAAATGTTCCAACCGTAGCTGCCGAGAATGGCGCTCGCGAAGAGCGTGGCTCTCTTCTCTTATGCCCCGCTGCCCTTCTTTCCCACCCCTTGCTCCGCGGCAATTCCCTTTCATATGTTGTTCTGCATGGTTCAACATGTCTCTTCCCTCCTTGGAAGAGAGAGAACTTATCGTTCCGGAGTCACCGAGGGCTGTGGAAGAGGAGATTCTCCGTTCTTCTTTTCTTATCCCGACCGTCACGCGTTCCCGCGAGTGAATGCGTGCGCGTGAATCGAGGCGCGGTTCGCGGTTGTTGTGTTAACGAGATGTGACCTCGGTGACGAACGTTGCAACAGAATTCTCATCTCTCCGAGATCATCTTCGAGATCGCAATGAGGTAGCCGTAAGCCGGAGAAGCAGCAGAATCGTTAACGCTCGACGCATCCAGGGGAGTCTTAAACGGCGCGACTACTCTCGACTCCGTTTTAATACTCCGCTCCTTCCGCTCGCTTCTGTCTTTTGTCCTCGTGCTTCATGCCTGGAAGACGCCGGGATCGTTTCTCATTCGCCGCAGTCGTCGTAGGTGTATATACGGCCGGTCGGTTGCGCGCGCGGCGAGATTCCCATTTATCAGGGTACATCCACCGGAAGTGGGGCGGCCCCCGTGCGTAGGTGAGACGGAGAGAAGAAGCGAGAAAGAGAAAAAGAGAGCGCGTGGTCTGCGGGAGAAGCGGGAGGACCGGGGATCTTTGTTTATTAATACCTGCGACATCATCGGAGTCCTTGGGCGCGGCAAATGAAATCAGTATGATACCGATATGCGTTCAGATTTCGACGTTCACATTCTATCATCTTACTTATGAATTATCACTTTTTTGAACTATATTTTGAACAAAATTTCTATTTATGTTCTATGTATCCTTATTTTAATTAACTGTACATTTCGTAAACTATTTTAGAGATCAGTCTGATTTATAATGCATCAAAAAGATGTATACGATAACGTAACACATTCAAGTATTATTCCAGTACCGTTTGTCGGACGACAGAGTTCCGCGTGTACCGTGAATTCCACACAACTTCCTATATCGCTCTGTCGCCTCCGTGTCCTTGTCGTAAATTAAACGCAACAATTCGCAGATATTGTGACTCGTAATGATCGTATCGACGGTATCAATTACTAGAATACCGCTGCGGAGCTCAATCCGTTCGTCGCCGATCGACTCCTTCTCAGAAGGTAACCCGCCACGATTATCTTTAATGGCAAACACCTTGACGGTGTACCAGGCCGAGCCGAGATCGACTGCGGTGGGATCGAGACCTCCGGGACAAGCGCGCGGCACGGTTGATCGCGAGGCGATTCTTGAAATCCGCAAAGGCGGGGCCTTAGATCACTAGAATCTGTCGGGGAGTTTCCCCGCTGAGATCAAATTGCGATAGAAGTTTTATTTTCCACTTACATTTCTATTTTATCTTCAGGTTTATATATCGGGTTTTATTTGTACTTTCCTATCTGGATCTTTATCTCCCCTCTCATCCGACTCGGTTCGGATTATAAAGAAAGAGGACTCATTATAATCGATAGTTATCTATAGATACTTCCGCGACCGGGTCCGCGAAAATCATGCTATATTAAATTCTTAATGAAAGATTCTTAAAATAACCTTCTACGAGTGCGTAGCTGGAAATCAACGGTGCAGCTAGTGGGCGGGAAGGGGAGAGGAAAGTGTGAGAAAGAGAGAAGCGGAGCAAGACGCCCAGCCAATAAATTCCACCGATTATTAAATAGATTCTGTGCCCGCCTTCTAATATACCGATGGACCTCTCTGAAGGCACCGTCCCATCAATTCGTTTCGCCCGACAAAAACATAGCTGATACTTAAAGCAAAGTGTGGAAATAAAGATTGAGACCAAATATTCGGTATTCATATTATGAAAAATGAGTTCACTAATGTATGTCAAGTGAAATGTACGCAAAAATTAAAAAGTTGTTTATATATGTAGATGAGTAAATTCACTAATTTATAAATTATAATTATATAATTAGCAATTTTAAGTTTAATGCGTTGTTAATATATAAACGAAATCATATTGACATAAATAAAAGCGATGTGAATAAAATTCGCGATGTTTCGGGCTATCCAAGCGCTTTGCTCGTTCCAACATCCAATAGCGCTCTAACGTAACTGTAAAACCGTCAATGTGCAGTATAAAGTATATTTTCTTATCGTAGAATATCCTCCGCAAACGTCTCTTTCCCTTCCCCCTTCACGCACGCACACGCATGCAGAAGATGACCGTTCATCTTGAAAAAAAAGCGCGACGCGACATTTCGTCGCGATTGGATCTCATCCTCACGCTGCCTCTCGCGATTTCCACGTTCGTGAGCGCGAACGCCGCCGGGCTCGTCGGAATTTCTCGGTTACATCATCAAAAGTTTTTACGGCGCCGCGCGCACACCGACACACGTATGCAGGCGCGTACGCGCTCTCGCACGCCTATGTCCTACAAGCCCGCTGGACAAAGTTGTGGCCGGTATCAATTGGCCGTGCTCTCCGCGTTGTATACCGGTCGACCTTCTGAAGTTGCAACACGAGACCTGACACAGATAGGAGAGAGACTGCGCCGCCGCTTGCGCCTGCTGCAGCAATACACAGCGCGAACCAGTCGGCCCAGGCATCGCACAGGCTAACGTAGTGCATGCCTTGCGAAACTGCCGGCAGGCCGACCGGCCGGCCGTTCGTTTCAACGGGGGAAAACCCCGTTAATTTCGTCGGGATAAAATCAATCAAAGTGAGATAAAATCGCGCCGCTAGAGCCTGGAAGATCGCCTCGATTTGCCGCGACTACGAGGATCGATTAGAGCCGCGCGGCGCGCGCGGGAAGCGATGCCATATCACGGAGCAGCGCGAGGAACGCTTCGCGCTGCTCTTTTCGATGAAAAACGACCCGACCATATAGAGGTTGATCCTCTGTCCGACGAACCTCGGCCTTATTCCCTCAAAACGACCCTGACCACTCGATCTCGGCCAGTGGCGTAAAAAGAGGATGATTTTTTGAGAACGAGCCGTGTAGAAAATCGCTTTGACGTTAGGAGTAATGTAACAGTTACATTTTGGGAAATGCTATCTGATATAGTAAAATTTATTGTATTATCGTAACGTTGCTGCAATGAAAGTAGAAGTTTATTGGAAAAGATGATGATTTGATGGGTTAATTCTCCGTTATAACGATCCGTTATAATATAATGACTGTTATCTATGCACTTACTACATTTATGCGTTATTGCGAAAGGAAGTTATGTCAGAACATTTTTTGACACGCGCGATAATTAATAATTTCCTAATCCACATAGAGCTAATTGCGTTTCTGCGTTCATCATTTCTCGCTTGGTCGACGATCCTATTTCGCCGGGCCATGTTCAGAGAAGATCTTTGTACACGCGTATATGGCGCGGTGCTTAAGCCGGAGACAGACTGACCGCGTTAATCGTGAAAGGGTTGAGAGGCTCATTCGCGCTACTGATCTGAGATTCTCGACGCGCGTCACCTTCGCAACGCGCGGCTCAACGCCGAGGCGTAAGCAATTTGCGTTTCGACGAATCGCGAGTCGCCGCCGGCTCTTGATCTGGGACAATAAAGTCCACGGTCTTCCTGTGGGCGTATGGTAACGCAGATAGCCTTCGATAGCTTCTTCTTGACCGTATGTCTTATGACACGACGCAATGTGGTAAGAACTTACGAATTCTAGTGAATTTTTTCATTTTTATATAAGGTCGAATATAGCGTAAAGTATAAGTAAATAATAATTAAGGAATATTATTAATAAATTAAAAAGGAAACAATCATTAATGAATGACTTCAATTAATAAAATACTTTGTTTCAATTTATAATTATGTAATGATTAAATGATTACATGACAAAAATAAGTACGAAGTTTTTCGTTGTCACATATTCGGCACTTATTACGTAAACTTTGGCTTAATCAAGGGCAAATTTGCTCAAACATTCTCTCAAACATGTTAATATTTGAAGAAAATTTTTACAAAAGTGTCATGGACATTGCATAGCAAGACTAAATAAGACCGCGAAGCATCTGGCCCTGCGTAACGATGCGGTCACGTCCGCGGCTGCGTCCGCGCGGTATTATCATAACGGGTAGTTGCGGAAAATGAGTTTCACGAACTTTTAAACGCGTCGCCGAGAGTTTTGTCCCGTTCGCTTTCGTAGCCGCGCAGCCTAGGGCGAAACCGTTGGACCGCTATAGCACGACTACGAATGGAAAACGCTTCAGTACCTAACGGTGGCTTTCTATCTGTTGCAGGAGAACATCTCGACCCCGGAGCCCACCGACATATCCGAGGACGATCACTACCCAAGTGAGCAAAACCTTTCATTATCTATATCTATCCCGTGGCATAAACCTTGCCGTGCCCCTCATAGTCGGTGTCGGAGAGGTGTCCCCCGCCGAACCTTCACCCGGCTGAGAATTACGAGATCGTAGTCCTTACAAAACAAGGTGCAGAGGCGTATACTTGCCGCGTGCGTGCGTGCGTGCATGCGTGTGTGTGAGCTGAGTTTTTATCGTTTTTCGAGTGCGTTTGGAAGAACCGTCCCTCGTGTCTTTTTCGTATCTTCGCGTCGTCGCGGGGTCAGGTCGCAACCGTTTTGGGAATCTGACCCGAATTCTACGACAACGCCGCACGTTTTTACATTATTGAACCGTGTCCTGAATGATTTAAACCTCACTCCGACTGCTGCCGGCGCGACGCGCGGCCGTTCTCCGCCTCGCCCTTTCTCTTTCCCTCTGTCACCCTCTCTCTCTCTCTCTCTCTCTTTCTCTCTCTTCGTCGGTTTGTTCGCCGGCTAATAAATCTCTGCTCTCGTCATCGCGCGGCCGAAGCGCCCGTCCGTCGTGTGTCACCGCTAATTCCGCCGCTCGGATGAACAAACGGAACCGTGCCCGCGCGATACGCTAGAAAATCTGCGGATTGTCCCTTTGAACTCTCCGGTCCGATTACGTGCGGTTGTATGCCGGGGGAACTACGCGGAACATCGTTATTTCAGTCGTTCCCGCGGAATTTGCGCGAATTAATAGTAAGCTCGTTCGTACACTTCGTCCATCACCGTCGTTGCTGCCGTCGTTATTCATTATTATAATAAGCTGAATTGACAGAACTGAATTTCGTGCGCAACGTACTTTAATGATAATTTTACGCAAACAAATTTTGGAACGAACGTTGATATCTTCCGTTAATTTATAAAAGAGGAACTTAAACTTCTGTATTTCTTTGATTTTTATATGCTTGGATATATATTGTAAAGTAGGTAAGATGTAAATGATAATTTGTGATTAAACATTGCAATCTGAATTAATAAGTTGCAAAAAAAAATGAAAGTTAGATTATTTAAATGGATTATTTAAATGGAAAGATAAATTTTTCCGTGGATAAAATACTACATTTACAATTATTGAAACCGGATATTCTTCGAATATTTTCCGGTTAATCCTTGCAGAATCTCAGATGGTAATAAATCAAGGCATAATAATCTAAGGGTTAATATCGGCTGTTCGATTCCAATGTACGTTCGCGGCAGCTCGCGTGGCACGGATCGATATAATGAATTAGTGGTATCGAGCGCGTTACTCGGCACCGTGCATTTGATTACGGTTTCATGACACACAGGAACGGTTCGTCTTCGGCATTCGGAGAGGAACGGACGTGTATAATACGTTATATGCACAGAGAGTGTGCGGTCAGATTAAAATAAAAGAAACCAGGATTAATGATTTCGCGAGAGAAGCACGTAGAAGAAATATACGTGACACATATATGGTATACATGTACACAGATCCGAACTTCAATGAGTTTGCCTGTGACCAAATTTCTTTCGCTGGATGACGACGAGCCTCCTTGAGAGCGATTTGGAAATCACCTAGTTAAGGGGATGCTGGAGTCGCGGGCGAACTCGATCAGCGTCGATAAAGAAGTGCTCACCGATTCTTACATATACATACAGAGCGCAGGCAAACTCGACCAGCGTCGATAAAGAAGTGCTCACCGATTTTTACACATACATACAGAGCGCAGAGTTTTTGGCTGAATTCGGGGAGACGCGTAACATGTGCATATGAAATTTTCTAACATACTTTTCTCTTATACTAAAGCTCGCAGCTCATTTCTGCAAGCACAGGATTCTTCTTTATTGTATTTCCGTGACGGCTGCAAGGTTTTTGTATACGTACACAGTGTAAAACTTTTATCTGCAGCAAATGTTGTCATGAGTCGACCGCAGAATCGAAAATAAAAATGTAATTTTCTAATTTTTTTTTGTTTTTTATACGCAATTGGTGCCTGCCGTCTTCGTTATCGTCCATACTTTAATTCTGGACAAAAAATTTTTAATTCGGTGAAATCAATCAAAAGATTTGTGTGTCTGAAAATTTTGTGGTAAAACAGACCTGTCTCCAGCATCCCCTTAAAGCGCGCTACCTACGAAACAGGTCTTTATTCATACGAGATAACGATAAACTATCGTCGTAGAAAAAAAAAATAAGAATAGTAGGCATTGAGTTTGGCATTTAAGATTCCGGTAGCGATAGAAGATCTTCGTGATAAAATATCTTTTCTATCCATATACCTCATAATCTCCCTCTAGTTTTCATTCACACGGATTAAATGTCACGCGTTTAGCACACTGCACTTTGATTCTTTCGTTAGATAACTGTCCTTCTGATTCGCATGTTTTAATTGCCCTACTATCTCGGATAATACTCGAGAGTCGTGCGTAAGGCCGCGACTGTAAGCGATAAGCAAACAAGCTACGAGCTGTGAATATGTGTATTTGTTTATTGATCTTTTCAATAACTACTTATTTCACACATGTTGTACATGTATAAAGATAAATTCTTATTTGTTATAAATCAGTCTTCGAGCAATCAGTTTAGATTGACTGTAATTCAAGTATTTCAAAGATCAACGTCAATATTGCCAGGAAACATGATCGCGTCATGCATTACTTACCGCTCGTCGTTCGCCAACGTGCATGCGACCGGCCTTCGTCGTATTGGCCACGATTTCAGGAACTATCGCTGTCGGCGCCTTATTTTTCGTTTGCGTTGCACGAATCGTGTTGTTTACTCATCGGTTTACTCATGCGGTCGGCGCAAGCGAGCTCGATCGGAGTACGCGAAAAGGCATATACGTCATCGCTCGCTCTAGGACATCAGTTCGGTCGGTGCATCGAGACGAGTCACGAGGCGTGCGATGCTAACATAAGACTGGCTCGTAGATCTCGCCGGGCCCCGGTAGATATCTCACGGAGCGAATCGCGTCGACAAGACGTCGTTAATCGCGCCGTCGAATTCTACCGCGACGCTGATCAATAATATAACCCGACATCCGTTGGCCGGCTCGATTGCGTCCAAGGATAAATCAACAGCGCATACTTCGGCGGGGAGTTAATCGTAGATTCACTTACTCGCGGGGGCTTAATCCGTCGAGGCCCGCGGGGTTGGTTTGGTTTTTGTCGGAGCCCGTGTAAATTACCCGATCGATTAATAATCGTAAACGGCACAACGGTCCGCCGCCAGCTGCGACGGTCGGAGCTACGCGGCCTGCCGGCCGGCCGATTTATCAGTTTCGGGTAATTAAACCTGTTGCGTTATTAAATCGAGTCGACGACGTTGTTGTTTTGTTAAGCTTAATTTATTCGTCCGCGCAACTCGCTCGCTCGGAGCTCGCCTCGCGAGCTCAGGTAGCTGATAAGTGATAATAGCCTCCGGCGTACCGAGGTCGGACACCGGAGGTGGATGACGAATGTCGCGACTCGTTCATGATATAAGATCGCATCCGGACGTATGACTCCAATCTCGTATGAGCAAGGACTCCCCGTTTGCGAGAGAGAAAGAAAGAGAGAGAGTTCCCGAGTTAACGCGAGCCTCCGCACCGTGCACGCGCGCGGCGCACTCTCATCCGTTTTGCGTAATGGTTTCTTAACTTGTTTGAAGCCAATTGGCACTTTTAATTTTGGCAGGCGCACTCATGAAAGACCCGGATAAGCTGAAGTTGATGCTGCTCGCGTGGAATTATAATCTCCAGGCACAAGTACAGGCGCAGGCACAGGTCCAGGCTGCCAACGCGGCTCTCTCGCCAAATAACTCGTCGACTACCACAGCTACCACTGTTGGCACACCAGTCACCAGCCAATCGGCCATTTCCACGGCAAACAACACCATTAACAACTCCACACTCACAGGTAACACTTTATTTCACCGAGCGGCATATACGGTATTTTCGAGAGGTGTCGTGATGTCCTCCTAAGCCATAAAAATATATTCGCAAATTGCGCGCAAAACATTAGGAACAAATGGTGTTGTCAATGTTTTAAGCTCTTTTTGCAGTCTTATGATTTTAGCGAGAAAAATGTACGTTAAAAAAGAAGAATAACTTTTTCTTTAGGCAGCAATCTTGAAGACCGTATTAGATAAATTTTTAATTCTTTTAGGTAATTTTTTTTTCTACAATATTCAAAACAAATCTCTCGAAATCGTCTTTTTTCCTATTTTAGCTTTTACAAATTGTTATACTATAAAATCATACATCCTAGGATTTAATGTCATTAACTAATTTCAACGACTACGAACGAGAATCAATCGAGGTCGGTGGTATTACGTGCAAATTCGACCACAACTTTGTACCGTGATTGCAAACGTCACGGAGTATACAAAAAAAAGAGTTTCCTCGCGAAATCGACAGGCGAGACATTTAACGGAATCCATTACGGGACGAAAGATGTCTAGACGTTCTTTCTTTCTTTCTTCTTCGTCACGAAAGGACTCAACGAAGTTACGTACGCCAACGTCCCATTGATGTCGCCCTGACTGACGAAATCCCACTTATGAAAAGAACCTTGCTCCGCCTGGCGTAAGCGCGGCTGGAGGCTTTAATGCTCAAGTTTTGCGTCCTTCTTGCACGTGAGACGCGCGGCGCGGCTCGGCTCGGCTCGGCGCGGCGGAGTGAATTGCAGGTTTCGCGGGGCCAAGGTGTACCGGCCATTTAGCTCGTAAAGTTTTGTCGTCGCACGCGACGTGACTAATGGATCGCCGACCTAGGACGTACCCCATGGCGTAGAAAGAGAAATTCGACGCGCGTCTCATTTACCTACGTGTACATTCGCGAACGGTCTCTCTCCTCGCTGTTCCACACCCACGCGTTCCTGTGAAATCCGCGCCAGGGTGAATCGCGGGGATGAGACACGCCGTGAATCCTCGCGCTTTTCCCCGCCGGCGATGAATCAGTGCGGGCGGAAAGCCGCACGCGAGAGATGAGGAATGCAACTTTTATCTTCGAGCATCAATACCTCTCTCGGAGTTTGCGATGCGAACGCGGTGCGCATTGTTGTACGTCATCCTTGTTCATTAATCCTTACGTAATCATCGTAGAAACTTGCATTCTTTTGCGCCATCGCAAAATGTAATCTTGCCTAAGCAGTGTCCGTTAAAACTCGATCGTTTTAAATCGATCATTCGATTTCTTATATTTTTGAAATTCTGTCTGCCTTCTCATTTGCTACAACTCTAAAGTGACTAGATTATTACAATATTAAAATACCGGTTGCATTTCCGATTAGCTAGAGAAGGAGACCTGCGCCCAAGACATCGCGTACTTTGATACCTCGCGCTTGAGAGGCCTGGTTGAACATAGAGCCGAGTTATGGTGAATGGGAGTGACAAATGTAATGCGGTAATTGTGTCGGCTGATGGACATTGAAAGTTGAATATCGAAAATCGCAGAGTGGGCGCGCGGAAAGGCCATTAGAGTCTACTATTACAATATCGCAAGTGGGGGGTCTCTTAAAACGATTTTGAATTATAGCCTATGCGCCGCGTTGTTAATGCTTATCCAAGCGATCGATTTTTCCGATGCAAGGAGCAAGGAACGTTGCGATTTTCCAGTAGAGTTATATTATGGTAAAAGTATTAAACATATACGAATATATTGCGCATATTTCTAATAATTAAACTCATAATTAAAGCCCGCACAAAATTTTGTAAAGCTAATCATCTCTTAGTAAAACTAGATTTTAATTAAAATTTTATGAATTTGACGGATTCGCATCTGGAATGATAAGATTAAATTCTTTCTATTGTAAAATATAAAAAATTAACGTTTCGCGATCTGCAAATAGCTGTAATCAAAAACTGCCCAATTACTCCACAATTACTCAAGGCTTTTTTGTTAATGTTATATGAAATAGTGAAATATCCTTGGCAATGAAAGACATGCGCGCGTTAATTGTCGCGTGCGTTCTTAACACTATATAGTGATAATCATTCACCGATTTCCAAAGCGCCGAACGTTTCCGCGCGGTACTGCATGCTCTCCGGACTCGCCTGTTGTTCAGTTAGGTTGCGGAAGGATAATTCACCGTACCCCTTCGCCGCAGTACGCCTCTTCCACCTATCCTCCCTGGCAGCTATTTGAAACTGGTTTCGAAGCGGGCCTCTATATCTCGGACGTAGTCATTGCGTAATGAACCAGCCATCGGCCGAAGAGACGAGTATATATATATCTATATATATATTTATATTTATATACACATATATGTATATGCGCATACACGTTCACCGCACAAGGGATAGACCTCTCTTCTCTCTCGTCGCACCAACCCTCCCTCCCTCCCTCCCTCCCTCCCTCCCACGTGATGACCAGCGCAGATTCCACATCTCGTGCGGAGGACTTCTCTCACTGGAGTCCGTCCACCTCGGAGATATGCGTTTCGCAAATCAATTTCTAGATACAACCGCTTCTTCTGCCGCACTATCACCAGCGGGAAAAGCGACAGGAATCGTCAGTTTGCCGATCGCGAGTTGCGAGTCGGCGATTCGATCCGAGTCCCAATCTCCCGAGATAATCTTGCGGGATTTGCATTTTCAACCAAGAATTCGTGGCCGCGTTTGTAATTTTGCGTACGCCCCGCTTCGATCTAATATAAATTCGAAGTAATTTCTTAATATTCAGTAATATATATTTCTGAAATATATTTTTATATACATATTATATATTTATTTTTATTTTAAGAATTTTCATATTAATATCATCTTTGATATCCACATAGAAAATAATTCTTTTTTAAGTAAGTTGCGTGAAATAGCGATATTTATCTGAAAAATCTCTGGATCGTGCTACAAATCGAATGCTCGATAAAGTTACTTTATCTACTTGGATATCTTGATAGAAAAAGAGACCCGGAAAAATGACCACAAGGACATTTTAGCTTCTCATCTTTTAATGTACTCCGCGGTAGAGTCGGGTTAATATTTATAATTTATAACGGACGCAACTTTCCCCAACGGACGCACACGCGGCGATTATGCTTGCGATATATCACAAAATCACAATGTCTTAGTATGACAGCTTCCGGATCTGAATCATACATCAGAACAATCATACATAACATTTGTCTTAATTTATCTTTAAAGATCGCTCTTTCAGATAATAATGAATGTTCTATTCTATGTTCAACTTTAAATCATTAATGCACTTAAGATCTACAATCGTGAATCTGTATATCAATTATTATCTCTTGTATTTGTCTTCGTACTGAAAAGTAAATGAATAAATTCAAAATTAAGAAAACCGATGAAAATTCAAGAGAATCGTCATCTAAAAGATTTCAGAAATTTATGAACCCGATTTTGAAGTAACAAATTAATTATAAATAAAATGAAAAAGATCAAAATATTATTGAATTATTACTGGAAATTAAATCGACAATACAAAAATAAGTGATAAATTAAGATATTCCAGAGAAAGCATCATTTAATTGTCAAGCATAATCATCTAAAAGCACAAACCGAGAACTTCCGAATTCTCTTTCACGTCGACGCGAACACGCACATGCCATCAACGTCCTACTATGGTCAGTGACATTTATGAGGGACAAGATAATACGTCTTCGTCCATCCTCGCGATTGCACGTTACCATCCCGAGCGGTAGACAGTTTCATACCTAGCCCGAAGTACCGTGGGCGTTCGTGGCTTGTCTGCGGATTTTGTAGCGCGCTAGGCTCGCTCGAGGCACATACATACGCGTACACGTACACAGCGAGCCGCCTAGAAAAAGAGGAAGTGCCTGGTGTGGTCGTAGGGGCCGGGGTATTAGTTTCCCTTTGCGGGAACGCGAGGTCGAGGGAATGAACCAGGAGGAAGACGAACTGCCGGGTGGGGCGCCAGGGCCGGGGCCGACGCCGTCGACTCATTTCAGGTTCAGGCCAGCGGCCAAGAGACGAGCTCAGGAACGGTGTACTAGATGGTGTGGGATTGGGATTGGTAACCGGCTTTCTAGCTCGTGCGGGCAGTCTAGCCGTGCGTCCAGCTTCGCTTATGTGCGTGCTGTGTGTTCCCTTACCTTCTCCGACTACTCTCCGGCGATACCCGGCATACGCTCGCCGCAGGCCGGGAACCCTCTCTCGCTGCGTGCGATGCCGTACCCTCCTAGAGAGCGTTGCGCGCACACACATATGTACCCATACACGTTGTGTACGCGCGTGATTTTTTCCCGTATAACCGCGAGTAGGTACTACACGTATACCGCATGCGTGTGCGTGTGAGAATCGAAGTGCAGCAACCTCCAGGACCGGTGGGACCGCGGGAGTAAGAGAAAGACGGGGAAGGAGAGAGATGGAGAGGCAGAGAAAAGAGGAAAGAAACGTACGGTGCCTTCGCCAGCACGTCTTCTGGACGAGGGTCCAGTTTCCTAGGTCGCCCGCTCGCGCGTTCAGTTACTGGTTCTACCGGAATCCTCCTAGAAAGATGCGTTGCGATCGTTGAACAACTCGTGGAATCAGGATCGCCCGTTCGAGCACCCGAGATAGCTGCGCCCAGATAGACTTTGCGTCTTCGCGCGGGGGAAGCTGAAGCGCCCGGCGGAAAGTTGCCCCTTGACGATGCAAATGTTCCAAGACGTTGCCTTGCAACGCGTTCGCCTCGACGGCGTCTTGGAAACTACGCTCGGAAGAATTCGATTCCAGAATGCAGATTACTTCGCGCACACAGCGAAGGGAGTAGGATCTAAGAACGTGCGCGCCCGGTTCAGATCAGACTAGCCGCGTCATCAGAAAACAAACACATTTCGTAATCGTATCTTATCATTCGTCCTAGAATATTATTACTTTATATCATTTTTCTAAATAGTTCAGTTTTTGATCTAGATATTAGTAATGAAATAATAAAATTAATATTACGGTCATTATAAAAAAAAACTTTAGAAAATACGTCATCCTTCCATCGATCGTTTTGGAAAACATAAGTGAAATTTCTTTCCTGATACATATTTTATATTTAAGAATCGAAATGTATATACGTATATCGAGTCTAATATATATTTATGAGAATTGTAATGTGAGTAGCGTGTAAAAATTAATGCGAACTTAACCGGATGGCTTTGTATAGATGTCCATGTCGTTGACGTGTGATTGTACGAAACGGCAGCCGCAAACCTGTCTCTTTTTTTTAATTGGAACCAAGGAGAGTCCCAGATGGAAGAGGTCTCCGCGAGGCTCGCTAGCCTCTTTATGATCCCCCTGCGGCACTCCCTGCAGACAATCCATACCTACACTTCTTCGTACGTGAAGTTTCTCGGCGGCCACGACTCGTTCCTGTCCCCGTCGACATCCTCCTCGTGAAAGCACCTTTACCGTACATTCTCTCCTGGGATCGTGACGGTAGAAGACCGCACCGCCTTTTAACACCTTGCACACGCTATCGGGGCTTATTACGGGTTTTGAGAACAAGTCGCCGTTATTATTGTAGAGAAGAAACACGGTCTACACAACAGACAGCCGAATGACGGTCCAATCTTACTGTCGTCGACACAATTGACATGCTAAGGTTTATTCTGCCTTCTAGAGAGAGAGTTCAACGCAATCTTGCCCTTGAAGATTTGCTAACGCGAGAGACGTTGACTTGACATCACTTTTATTTCTTAAGACTTTCGTAAGCATTTTAATATGGCGAAATTAATTCTAAGTGAATTGTAATCCAGTTGGAATAACGGAATCATACAGGTATCGATCAGAAGAAGTTTGAAATCAAAGTTATAAGCTTTAATTATGTTGTCAAGATATATACGTGCATTGCATCGATACTATTGTACTTATATATCGTAATTGAGGTTGCGATCCAAAAAGTGAAGTATAGTCGTCAAGTGGGGTCACTTAACAAAGACAGCGTGAAGTTAATCAATTTATACTACCTGACTCTCTGGCTATCTATCAATACTTTATATTTATCCCAAATCTTTCGCCGACTTTATTACGTAACCGTTATCAAGTGTCCAATCTATAAATATTGTTAAAGATCGAAAAATAGCTCCAAAAAGACCTGGCGACTTTTTGTCAGAGAAGATTGTGGCCGTTATCGTATTCACCGACTTCACATACCGAAATTCAACAGTTGATATCGGCAGTAACATGCACGCAGGTACAAGGCTAGGGAGTCGTTTAGGAAATGCTAACCCTCTGTTGGTCGATCATCCCTAATCAGTGTCGTCACGCGAGCTGAACGTACGCCGCGTTTATTATATTCGCGGGATAAATACCACCCACATGCCCTCTCCCCCGTCTCTCTCTCTCTCTCTCTCTCACTCTCTCTCTTTCTCGCTGCTAGTCATGTATCTAGTCGGCCGCATATGACCGGCTTTTCGCCTGGCCACGGCGTGGGAAGGGAAAAAAAATATTCCTTTCTTTTGTTCCAACCGCAACGTTCTCTATTCATAAATCGAAACAGCGCGAGGCGGCGATCTAATCATCGCGGCACGACGGGCATTCAACGAGAACATTATTATTTTCCTGGCAATGCCGATGGAAGGTTCCCCTTTTACCAGATAATTACCGATCGCGAATGCAAAGTGTTTCTATCACCAAATTTGCGTTATTAATTAGTAGTAATTATTAAAAATGCCATTGTTCATATTATGATCATTATTGATGCTAATAATACTAATAATATCCATTTCAATAAATGACATTTAAATAATAATAATTAATTATTATCATTTCCGTCATTAAAATGTTAATTACACCTATACGAATACGTGTCTCGTTGAGAATAACAAAAATTTAGGTTTTACACTTCAGGGAGTATTTGTTAAAATCATTACAAAATGCTCATATATCCGCAGATTCTCGAAACGGTTCATCGGAATTGGTGGACTTGCCAGCGGGAACGGTTCCGAATCTGAGCGCCGTGGCGGGTGTCGGCAGCGAGGACATGGCTTCCTTGTGGGCATCTTACGCCATGGGTTTCAAGAAAACGCCGCCGCCAGCATCGTCGGCAACGCCCTCGCGGTCGGATCGCGATCGCGAGTCCAGTCCGCCCGGTGGCGAGGGAACGGGAAGCGCCCACGATGAGACCAGTAGTAGTGGCAACAAGGAAGACGAGGACGACGACGATATAGACGCGGACGAGGGACTGGATCCGAGACACCACGATCCGGAACGTCTCAAAGCGTTCAACGTAAGCATACGCAATTCCATTGCACAGCTCCGTAAAATTCGTTCTTTAAAACTTCAGGAATATACCTCGAAATATCTCGAATTGAAAATTCCAAGAATAATTAAACGACAATTAGCGATAATCATGACCCTTATTATCCGAAGATGCATAACGGTAATTGAATTACGGGCAATTGCGGTCTAACTGGTCGCTTTATGCAACCGTCGTTGCAAGAAAATCGTCGTTCACGCCTCGGTCGGGGAAAGGGTCGTGCGCGAGAGCAGAAGAAAACGGCAACGGAGCTCGAGCGGAGAAGTTAAGGCCGTCAGCATATTGGCGGCGCGTCGGACCTTTCCGAAAAACCCTAATTATCGTAAAGTTTTATGAACGGTTGCGCCAGAGAACCGATTCGTAGGGGAAACAGGGCATGCCATTTCTCTCTCCGAGTTTTCCCTCCCTTATTTTCCGTCCCTCGTATATCTCTTTTTTTTGCCCGTTTTCCCCGCGCGTGAAAGCCAAGCGGTCGTAGTTTCGCCGACGGTTGCCGCTGTTGCGCTAGCTCCTTAATTAATTACAATTAGTTTAATAGAGTCCCGGTGTTGCGCCCCCACCGCCACTAAATTCTTAATTCCTTGAGCGGTTAGCGAGACTCGCGTACCAACTCTCGCTTAATTCACTCCACTAACGTGGCCGTTGGCGTCGTGTCTCGCGGCAGATGTTCGTGAGGCTGTTCGTCGACGAGAACTTGGATCGCATCGTGCCGATTTCGAAGCAGCCGAAGGAGAAGATACAGGCAATCATCGATAGTTGCACGAGACAGTTTCCCGAGTTTGCCGAGAGGGCCAGGAAGAGGATCCGAACGTACCTGAAGAGCTGTCGGAGAAACAAACGCGGCAGGGAGGGCCCTTGGGACGCCGTAAGTTTTTATATAGCGTTTAATCGTAAGATAGCAAGCTAATTAGCTTCTAAGTTTTTTCTTGCAAGTTTTGACACATTTTTAAACTCAAAATCGCAATTACATAAATTTTAGTCACTTGTGAATTTTTCAAGATTTTCCGGGTCTGCTATTTCAGCAATTAAAATCGTCGACCTTGAATTGAAACTTTGTTCATGAAAGCTTGAGCGTTCTCGGGGCGTGAGTCAAGTACGGTATCCGGCGAACGATCGCGGATGTGACGTACGCATTTCTTTTTAGGCCAGACCAACACCAGCGCACTTGACCTCGGTGCAGGCCGAACAGATTCTGGCAACGGCCTGCGAAAACGAGAGTGACAACGCGAAACGGATGAGAGTCGGGCTGGAGCCGGTGTCGCAGCCCATGCCAACTCTTCCGGCCGCAACGGTGAATAATACTCATGCATGCGAATAAGGAGAGGAAGGACATACTTATCGCGAGCGACAAAGTTGTTCCGACAAATAGACATTTCGACATCGTTAGCTAATTACGTATCGCAACTCTCTCGCGTCTCTGGCACGCAAACGACGACGCGACGCGGACACAGAAATGTACACATATATCGTCGATCAATTTAAAGCTCCTTATTTTATTGTCCCTGGCGAAGTACGTGTTTTTCTAAATATCGCACGCGTGACCGAGGCGTTAAGATGCTACACGTGCACAACCTTCGGACGCTCTTGCCGACGACCGGATTCATTAATCAAGCGATTTTTAGATGAGAACTCGCGGATGTTTGCGTGATGCGCTTGCGTGATGAATCATGAACTAAAATATGCAAAGCGATAACTTACGGCAATAAATATAAATCCGCGTGAGAGAGTTGCCATTACAAAAAAAAATAGATCAGCTACTTGTTACGGTATCAAAGTCAAAATAAAACAAATTCAAGATTACATAAATATTTTGTATACAAAAAGCAGCAAATAATAAAAGATAGTCTAACGAAATATTAAATAAATAAACAAGTTAGTAAAAATTCTAAGTCACGTAAAAGCATCATCTTCATTATTTGCTCCTAATATCGGTTTTATCTACAAACATATGGCGGTGATACGTATCACGCAGCAAACGCGTGTACAAATATGAACTCCGACAACTCGTTGACATTTCGATCGACCCTCATCTTCGCGTGAAAGGGACTATGATTGTACCTAATTGTCCCTTAACGCGTTCATACATTCCACTCTACGCATTTGATTTTTTATGTCTTCACTTTTTCATTATTGTTGAAACAAACACCTCAACTTCACTTTTCTAACTTGTTATTTATTTAATATTAACTACTAATTATTATTCTAACAGCTGCGAATTTCAATAAGATAAGATATAAAAAAATAAAATACAATACAATAAAATATGAAAATATTATAAATGAATAGAATGTGATAAACGTCGCAGAAAATAAAAAGGTGATCTGAAAAGTAGAAAAAAAATGAGAACGGAAGGGGGGCAAACGAGATTTTCGATTGCGAACAAACGTCGTAGTCTCGCGCTGCATTAACGTGTGTGAAAATTTGACGAGCTCCTGCGCAACGCCAACGGGCAACGAGATATACGTGGAGAGCTAGGATTGTGATATAGGTACCGCGAGAGAGGTCAGTGATAACCCGCGGGTCGCGCACCTCTCCCACTCTGATGCAACTCGCGCACAACACAGATCGCGCACTACGGAGGGCCGACGGCATAAGCAGCCTTCGACCTCGTGAAAACGGCTGCGCGTGCGGGACGGAAGACACTGAAAATATTCTTGGAAGTAGTAGCAGCGTAAAAGAGCGGCGCGAGACGGAAAAAGGAAAGAAAGAATAAGGCCGTGGACTTTTACGCGTCGCGACTGACGCGCGCGCGCTTTCACGCACCGAGGAGAACACGCCGACGACGTCGCGCGATTAGTCTCGCGTATCCGTAAATTTCACGGTACGTTACGTCAGCTACGCGAAACGGACAGTTTCGTATCCTCCGAAGAGCCGCGCCGAAAAATTGCTGCCGAGAGATTTCGAGAGATCAGATTGATTCTTGAAAAATTCACCGGCGCGCCTAACCGAGAAAAGCGATCGGCGTTAATCTGCGCGTATATACAAATCGCTCGTGTTGACGTCACGCGTCTAATCTCGGGGTGAGAGCATTCAACGATTCGGCGATATGGAAACGATCTCCGACCACGTTTCTCGCGATTAACTTGATGTTCGTCACCTATATAGCCTGCACGCCGAGTTCGTTGACCTTAACAAAGATAGCGCGAAAAAGCGAGTAAACGGTAAACCGATCGCCTCGGTATTTCGCGCACGAGACGTATAGGTGCAAGACGGTAGCCCGAGCCCATCCAATTCCGCGCTGCTTGGCGCACCTAATCCTCCTTCTCCCCGTTGCCCCCCTTTTCCTCTCTTCACCCAGCTGATTCCTTCGCGGGTCTCGCAGTTGGCGAACACACGCCGCCGCTCTCCATCGCTCTCCCTCTCTCCACCTCACCACGTCTCACACGCAAACGAGAAACTGAAACGCTCGCGATCCCCCCTCCGACTTATCTACTTTGAAAATCCCTGTCCGAGAAGGAGACGGAGAAACAGAGAGAGACCCGATAACCTCTCCGGCGACCTAAACCTAACCCATTAAGGAGAAGACCTCTCTCTCATATACGTATGCCGGGGTTCGTGCGCATCGGACGAGAGGCGGCTATCTGCTCTTCGTGGCCACCTATATAATTGACGTCAACGCACACTGCTGGCCTTTCATAAAAACACCTCCCTACATCCGTTCTACGCCGCTCGAAGATTTCATTCCTCCATGCTCTCGTCGTACCCGGGCCCTCTTCCCGCGCTCCTCACGATCTCTCTCTCTCGGCTCTTCTTCGCATTCTCTCCTCCTCCTCCTCTTACTACTACTACTACTACTATTACTCTTCGCCAACCCTCTGTACGTGTCTTCGTTGGGCAAGTCATCCGTTTCTGTGATGGAAACGCACATCACCACCTCTCGACGCTCTCACCGTGGTCCTCCTCTTCTTCTCTACTCCTCTTTATTTTCTGATGCCTGATCTTCCATCCTTCTCTTCCTCTCTTTCCACGAATTAATTTCCTCCCGTGAGCTTACTCACGCCTCGTCGTTCGTCCCGGCACATCCGGACGTTCTCTCTTCTTGTTCCTGACGTTCCTCCCTCGTGTCAACCCGCTTTTTCCCCATCCTCCTCGTTCGCTCCACCCCTCTCTCCGTTTCCCTCGCCGGCCCCGGGAACGAATGCGTCCTCGCTTCTCTGAACCTCGTACGAGTAAACGCGGACGTTATTGTTATCGTATCGATACGTCGCTGGTAGGCAGGGTGGGGCGCGGACGCAAAAGTGGAAGAAGATTGAGAGAAGAAGCAGAAGAGGAAATCGAAGTGAAGAAACTCCCGGCGCACTTTGTTCCGCTCGGTTGCTCATAGCGGTGAATACGATCGTGCTCGATGATCGGGATCGCGTTGATAACAAGATCGCGGGTAGACGATATAATAGAGGCTCGATTAGCTCGTGTCGGGGCGATCTTCGCGGCTGATGATCGATAATTCGTATGGTGATCGATAGTGTCCGTGTTGTTTGCTGATTAGGTCACGTGCTTGCATAAGATTGGTTACTCCCGATCGTGTCAGCCATGAGGAAAAAAAATCTGCCGGTAGTTCACAAGCTGGTGCGCGATCACGATCAAATTCAACAGGTACAATTATAGCGGGCTCGCCGCGGTGTTATTTTATCATCGTTCTTCAATATCGCGACGTAATTGTAGCAACATCAAAGTAACAATTGTTTGTTGATATTCTGTAGATAGACCTGAGAGTTCTTAAATCTTATTTTTCGATTATATCGTTGTTTAAAAACGTGCGATTTTATAGGAAAAAATATTAATATGAAAATAGGCGTATAACTGAAATAAATCGGATTTAAAAGTATCCAAAAAATATGCGAAATTCTTAGCCCTAAAAAATACTAAGATGTGAGGTAACATCACAATCGTAATAAATTCGTAATAATAAATTCATTCTCCACCGGCGTTAACGAGGGTTGGATTAAAAAATACTTAAACATGTATGAAAATTATCACTTTCTACAGGAAGAGAGGCGTTTCAATAATCAAAGGCGTTCTCCGTTAATAAATGATTATGTAACGATTTGTCGAAAAACGAAATTAAAGTCTCAATTGCGTCTTTAAAATAAAATTTATACGCGTTACAAGAAAGTACTCTCCGATATATGTTTGTTAAATACGTGCGTAAATTAAAAATCAGGACAGACAAAATATTTACGATTACGGTGTAACAGTTTGCTTTATCTCGCGATAATGTTGATTGCAGCAAACGGACGTTCGATCAGGTTTGGAGCAGCACTTCTCAAGCACACCGGTTAAATCACTCACGTGTAAAAGGGAGGACACCCCACCAGCATCGTTAACGTCCCTGGCACCTCTGACCAGTTTGGCAAACTTACCGAACAACACTATTTCCTCCACGCCGCTGTCGATCGCATCCGCGTCAAAGCTGCTCACAACAGACAACAAGAGTCTCATGAGGTCAGTATGATGAACTAGTTACGACAAAACCGATGAAAACTGCTTTTTTCGAATTGACGTAATACACACACACACACAGCCGCGCTCTTATACATCTCTTAATTAACCACTCGGGCAGAGCCAAACCGATATTTGATATAAAGCATAAAAATAAATTTTCCTCTCAATCGAGACTTCCGCCGGTATCGATTTATTAACTGCTCATTTTTTGCAAAAGAAATCTACCATTATATCGTTTGACGTGATTACGATTAACTTACTTTCTGCCTGTGAATTACCGTAACCGATTATTGTTATCGGCGCTAAAATCCCCCGTCGTCGAATCGACCGAGTTCTAGATAAGGCTTCGCCTTCGGTCACAGGTCATGGCACAAAAATTCACCGGACGCCTCTCGACGAACGGGTTACGCGTCCTTAACGGAACGTAAAGCGCTAATCGGCGGCGACCTTTATCGCCAGCGCGCATCTCATTCTCATTGCGTCTTTTTGTTTTTCAGCCAATCGACGATAGTCAGTTCGACGGTGAATGGTGTCGCCAGTGGCGGTGCACCGACGATGTACAGACCCAACTTCAGCCAAGCGTTCCAGCGTGCCGGGCCCACAACGGTACCGCCGACCCTCTCAGCCGGGCTATACCCGACTCAAAGTTTTACGTCGAGTCTACTAAGCAACGGTATACAAAGTAATACTGGTTATTGGTGTAATATGTTGACTTTATTGCACTCTTTGAATCGTTTGCATAGCCATGGATGTAAATAATATTAAAGCTTCATTCAGCTTTAGTTCAAAATTTTTTAGAATTATTTTTATATCTAAGTTTCAATTATTTTTATTCGCATCTAATTGGCATTTTAATAATTATATATAAATTAGTTTTAGTAACTGTTTGCAGTACCTACTCTGTTTTTTGCGAGTAATAATGTTTTTGAGTCATTCGGTTATTGCTTCGGTTATTAAATTTGATACTTTTTAATGATACTTTTTTTCGATGGAGTTTGCATGAAATTTTATTTCATAACATCATAACGTTTCACACCATGCTTGCTTTGATAATGCTTGACAGAACGTTTCGAAATTGTCGCGCGCAATTGATTCTGAATCGACGTTATCCTTACAGGACCGACGGACCTTAGCATGAAGAACCCACCAAAGCCTGCTCTGCTGAGTCACAAGCTGAACTCGATGGAATTGACCGCGGTGAAACAACTGATAGGTGGATATCGAGAATCAGCCGCCTTTCTGCTCAGATCCGCCGACGAGCTGGAGCAACTGTTGCTCCACCAACCATAGAGCTACGTTTATTTGGCCAGCGTTCGGCAACTTGGCTCGTAGTCACAACGATCGGCGAGGAAGCAATGCGAGTATTGATGCGCCTGTGTGAGCACCGAGAATAATGTCAGAGTCAGCGTAAATTCCTTTCTTCAAGGCTTCGTTTATACCGCTGCTCTGTCGGCAACTCCATCGCTCTACACACGAACTTATCTTTTGCTGCAAAACGCTCCGCTTGGGCGAACTAAATGCATTCGATCCAACAAGACGAGTGCAAGATTATAGGTTTAAGTATCGAAACGTTATAAAATTAGCGAAACAAAGTTTGAGAATAATTGGAGAAAATTTCTAGGCATAAATCGATTGGAGCTACTTTATAATGTTCGTAAAAAGATTGTTTCTGATGAAAGTCGAGAGGCTATAGTCGCGATGAAAAATTCATACTGAATTAGATATTTATGCGGGTTTATCGTCATACATTGTTTAAAAGCGGTTAAAAACAGAAGAGTTCCATATACATAATGAATAATTACATATTTCATTATGCGCATCGTCGCGATATTTCTAATTCTAGGATTAAGAAAACTATTCGAACAGGGTGTACATAAAAAGATATTTACTTAATTACTGATAAGCTTAAAGGATGATGCGGCGAGCTAGGATGCGTGCGCGAGTGAAAGAAAGTCGAAAAGGGAAGAAGCTTCCGGACGATAAGTCATTCGGAAGCGTGTGCTAGTATTTTCTAACGAGGATGAAAACGTCCCGGAACTTCTTCTTTACACAGCCGGTTGATGCGCTTGCATTTTTTCCTACCTACTCAGATTCGTAAGCTTCGAAAAACCGTTCGTGAGAGCTCCATAAATCTACTACAAGTTTATTCAACCGTTTCGACCGACGATCGACAAAAAATTTGTCGCGTGTTCTTACGAAACGGTAATTTCGCTAATCTGTTTGTTGTCGTTATGTACATATGACGTAAATGATATATGATGAGAATAGTTACTCTCGTGCGTGAGAAAGCGCGATTAATTCGCGCGGCGAATCTGCGCCATTTACTTCGAGAGTGGCGTATACACATCAAGAAACAATTTGAAGAAATACGAAAACGACGTGATAAAATTTGAATTTTAGACAGATTATCAAAATTATAGTCTTTTCGCCATTTTTGGGGCAAATGGTGGATCACATATGAAGATTTTACAACGGTCATACGTGTATATAGAAAGAAAATGCGCTCGCGCATTGATACACGTGTACATAATAACGTAGGACGCAAAACGAGATGGACTTTTTTTTATTGGCGACGCGTCAGAGGCCTCGTCAATGGAGATTAATTAGCTAATCAATTAACGATAACTGTACAACGTCGTCATAATATAGTTAGACCAGAGTTTTGGAAGTGGAGGAGCGTAGTGATCGAGAGTATAATTTCGGGACCATCTTGTCACGATCAGACAATACGTTAAAACCGTATTCGTGGTCTCCGGACGCATCACTGTGTTACCAAAGAACACTAATTATTATGGGTAATGTACGTATAGTACCACTTAAGGGTCGCGTTTTCCTTCTTCTTCTTTCCGTTATTCCTTTCAAACGACATACTTCTTTCATGGAAGCGCGAAATCATTTTCTCCATCAATTAATCATACGAAGATAGATATAAACTCCACTACATGTGGATCACGTGATAAATATACACGTTTTCGGATTGAGTTTATCTACTATTCTTCTTATTACTGTTAATACTGACATTATTATCGCTACGATATATTATTATTATTATTATTATTTTCTATTATTATCATTATCACCATCGTTATTACCATCACGATTATCACTGTCACTGATATTATTGATTGCGAATCGAAGAATCGCGCGAGAAGGTAGTACGCGAGATAGTACGAATAGTTTATTCTGTTTTCCAACGTCATTTTCCACGGAGAGTTTCCGCTCGTTAAGTCTACTTTGTCGTTGTTTTGTACATAGTTTATATGCATTATAAATGGAGTGCATATAAAGATTGCGAAAATTAAGTTGCTTAAGTAATTAGATACAAAGAAGAGTATATAAATATATAAATATATATACAAATGTGCAAAATATCTTTATGCGAACGATTGCTGATTGCTGTCACCGTCGAACTCCAAGCGCAGAACATTCCAATGAAAGAAAAGCAAACTGGAAAGTAGACGAGAAAAAGGGCGAACAAGAAAAATCTAGGAAAAGAATTTCATTAAAGAGATAAAATGGAGGAGAGAAAGAGTGAGAGAGAGAAAGAGAATGTGTGCATGTGTACATGTGTGCGTGATCATTCAACATGCGCTCATCGAAGATTTCATGGGAATCACGACTTTTATTGACCGACAATAGTCGTACTTCCATTTTCCTTTTCCGTTTGCGTGCAAGTCGCCGCGACGAAACGCGCCCGTCGTCGCGTGAAACGTTCGAAATCAATAATAATGTTTGCGGCACTTTAGTGAAGAGAGGACCGAATAAAGCGTTTCGTCAATTGGAACTAATTCTTATCGCCTCAATCATTTGAAACTCCAAATACTTGCAAAACGGTACACACACGCCGCCCTCCCCACGTATGCAATTTCTCGCCCGTAGTAAACGGACTCGTCTCTTTAATCGACACACAGTGCAATAGTCTATTAGCGATACCGTTGTTCTACCGTGTATTGTCAATCGTCGTCACACGATCATGCTTCTGTCATGTACGACATAAATAGTCTCAGCTCAGCCATTCCCCCGCCCACCTTTCTCCGCGCTGTCCCTTTGGTTTCGAGCAGGCATCATCACACTTCTTCATGGATATTAGCAGTTATCGACAAGTTCATATCTTACCACTAGCATCGTAACATTTATACGTAATTCACCTCAGATCTCTGTAGCCACACACATCGCGAGGGCCGAGCTCCGTTTTGCGTACCACATGTTTCTCCCTCCCCCTCGAATCCGATGACCAATAATGTTTGTTGCGCGTTCTGCTAATAATTGATACGATTATACCTCGACGAATCCCAGGATTTATGGATTCGTGACATATGAGAATTAGTCGAAAGAGATTCATTGTAAATATTATTTTCGACCAAATATAGGAATCGAATCCAAATAAGAATCGAATTGATCCCGTCACCGACGGTTGTTGCTCTTTTTTGCAACTTGACTGATCCGAAAAAAAACCTGGACCTATCGTACATCTGAAATACGGAGTAAAAAGGAAAAAGGAAAGACGAAGGAGACGAGACAGAGGAGAAATTTATGGAGACCGAAGAAACGTGCGACACCACTCTGTTCTTCTTTCTTTTCCTACGTTCGATAAAAAAGTATCCGTCGTGTACCTTAATTCGCCTATGCGGAAGTGCAGATCTACTGTTCATATATAGCCGCGAATCGATGTATATTGATTAAAGAAAAAAAATATGTATTTGTTCCTAAAGAAATATTAAGAGTAGTAATATACCGTAAAAGAATATTAATATTGATAGTAATGATAACGATAATTTGATGGTACATACTTTCTTATAAGTAACATTACACATTACTACGATTATTGTAGAATTGGTACGGTTCTTGAGGATGCCTTGCCTGTAAATGTAACATACGTTAAATGAAAAAAAATCTTATTATCTTGTAAATGTTTTACCAAATATAATCGATTATTCAACTTATACTACGGAGTCTTATTTTCCTTCATCGTCCACAACGCCCTACCTGCATCGACGTGCCGACAAGATTTACGACTCGATAAATTGTATTTTTCTTTCTCTCCGTTTTTTTTACCGTTGGTCCCTCTTCTGCATGATTAATGTCGACCAAAAAATCCCGTAAAGCTATGGCCCGCACAACCATAAATATCGGGGCGCATGCATAATCGCGGCGTTTTTAAATGCAATGGGTAATCGGCTCGATAATGTATTATGTGTGTATGCGTACCGGACGAAATGGAAAGTCGAATTGAGCATCGGTGTGCAAGATCACGATCTTGGGCTCTGGATTATGAAACTCTACCCTCTCGCAACAATGTGGCAAGATTTAAAGCTTATTACGCCTATTCATTCACCTTTTCAAGAAATCTTACGCGGACGCTGGTTTTTATTACATACTTCACCAAATAAGGAAATTACGTAATATACGTAAAGAAGTTATGTGCAATATCGGCATTTAAATCCAACTTAATTACGATACTTTATCACCAGACATATATTTTCCTTACAACAGCGATTTCTTCTTTTATGTAAATTGTAAAAGATATCGCCAAAATATATAGTAAGTGATAAGCGAAATATTGCATCTAATTAACGAAATTACTCGACATATTTCGCAATGTAAATCTAAAAAATTATCAGCGGCAATGCAATGTGGTCTTATGTGGCGCACAATGGAAAGTCAAACGAATGGCCGGCGCGATCTTTGATGCAAGAAAATTGCGAAACGGCACCGGTTACTCGGACAGAGCAACGTATAGATCACGCTGGAAGGCCGCGGCGTCGTTACAAACGCCTCGCCTCAACGATCTCTCGATCAAACTCTTTTCCACTAATACTTTTAAATTCAACAAGACAAAGATACTCGAGGCAATCTACATATGTTTAAGATTATCGCGAATATCAGTAGCAAGTAAGAAATTATTATTATTAATGGAGATTGCTATTTGAATAAAATTGACGTATAACTTTTTTGTTTTTATTCCTTTGCCTCGTAATAACAGAGTCCATAGCAAACAACGGGTGAAAATCTGCGCGATCACGCAAACACGATCCGTCGAACAAGTTTCGATGGTTTCGTACCGGACACACCGGATCGTTGGGCGTATGTTCGGTCACCATTGTCTTCGAGAAATGGTATTTGACCAAAAGTTCGTCTCACCGAGCAGCGCGAATTCCCACGTGAGACGCGCGTACACGTGCGTGCACGCGCGCAAATCGACCCGAGTGTTTCGAGACGAGGAATATCGGCGGGAGCTCGTCTCCCCGCCGAGAATCGTAAAACCGCTTCCTCCGCCGGGCTCTCCGGAGTAACATCTATCGGCCGACAATGCATCACGGGCTTTACGAAGGCCTTTGCATTCGAATGGTTCGCAGGTTTCAGGAGAACTCGCAGCTCATGTATATACCTACATACGTATGTGTACAGCTTCTTTACAAATGCATATTTCGTATGCGCACGCGTTAGAATTTTTTCTTTTTTATGCCGATCGTCTATAATTTTATAAACAGTCCACCCAAGATAAATGAAAGGAAAAGGACGCAAAACTTGATCGTCGACGAGCGCATCGCTCCGAGGCGTTCATTGTACCCGGGGCTACGTATATCACGCGTGTGCTACTCCGCGTTGCTCCGCTAAAACGTTTCGTCAATCCTTATCGTTTGCGCTCCAAAAAACTAGAACGCAAAACTTGATCGTCGACGAGCACCTCGCTCCGAGGTGTTCATTGTGCCCGAGGCTACGTATATCACGCGTGTGCTCCTCCGCGTTGCTCCGATTGAAAATCACACGTTTCGTAGGTGTCAAAAATGTCGCAATCACGCGAGTGTTCACGCGAGCGTTCACGCGTGTTTCAAAATCGCTTAATAGGTTCCAATGAACAGGAACGAATCGACAAATTGACCATATATAAAGAACAGGTCTCGTGGCTGATTGGTCAAGACGAAATTGCGGATGACGAAACGCCATTTATCAATTTAATGTTCGGTTTCGAAAATGCACGATCTTTGTTAAGAACGCAAAATAAATTGCCCGACGGCACAAGCATTG
>NW_020220461.1:81446-90195 GCF_003070985.1 Temnothorax curvispinosus | reverse complement strand
AGATTATTATTATCGTACAATACCTATCCATGAAATGTTAGTTTGTCATTAATGGTGTAATTGCAATAAGATTGATATAATCTTAACACACTGGTAAAAACAGACCTGAAGATGTGATCGTCAAGAGAAGAGATTAAAATTGTATAATAATACATCCATTGTTGGTATCGGCCTTGGTGGGGAAGTCTGCAATAAATTATATAATTATTAAATTTGCGGAATGATAAATATTATAGATTCTTTTTTTTAATGTGTACTTACACGTTACCCCACTGTGGATGCACTCTCCTAATATGTTCTCTCAGGGCATCAGCATCTACTTGATTAATTAAACTAAACATACGTCCACAAATAATGCACGTAGCAATATTTTCCGTGAGATCGTAACACGATCGAAATGCGTAAGGAACACAAACTCGCATTCTCGTGCAACTTATACCGTGTACATAAAATAAATGTTTTTTTAAAGTAAACAACATATGTTTGTCATTGTAATAGACTTCTTTTCCACAATCATTACATATGGCAAAATTGTTACACACGTCGATGAAATAGTCCCACAAATTTATCATACTCATCTGCAATTTATTGTTAGATTATATATATATTAGGGTGATCCTTATTTACTCAACAAAAACATTTTTTTTTAAATTTATTCTGCGACACCCCTCAGAATGTTTCCAATTCGCAAAAAAATAATCTCTGCCAAAGCTCAGCTTGATCGAATAACGGAAACCCGTGCCCCCGGATTTTTAAACATTTGAGTTCTCTTGTATTAAACTCTTTATTCCATCAACATTGGTTTTTAAAGCGTATTTTCCACAAAAATTGGCCTAAAGCACTTTTCTTTTTTTAATATGTGTGTCTTGCTTTTCTGCATCGTTTAAGACCTTATACGTCTTATTGAAACAATTAGGTAAATTGTTAATAACTAAAAATAAAAATTAATAGTTACCTATTGCATTTATTGTATCCTGACATAGAGGAGACTTAAGGAGAGAAACCACTGTGACGGCCGGAAAAAGAATGCTATTTTCGTGAATTATATACATAAAGGAAGCTTTGTTCTCGTGAATTTCGTATATGAACCTTTGATTGCGTATAAAGTTGGGTCTAATCAACCAAATTTAAGTGATTTATATATGAAATAGGGGTAGAAGAAACCAACGAAGAGATTGGTTTTTGGTTTTTGATGCCAATATGTTCAGAGTGTTCTAAAATGTCGAAATATCGCATCAAAATCGCCTGTCCGTATGTGTGTATGTATGTGCAGATTTAATGTCTGTGGTTGCTCTAACTTTCGCAAATATTGAGATATCGGGCTGTTTTTTTTTTTTTAATCGATAGAGTATCATTCAAGGAAGGTTGGTATTGAATTTGGCGATGATCGGTAAAGGGGTTTTTTTTTTAATTTTAATTTTTTTAGATGTGCAGATTTAATGTCTGTGGTTGCTCTAACTTTCGCAAATATTGAGATATCGGGCTGTTTTTTTTTTTAATCGATAGAGTATCATTCAAGGAAGGTTGGTATTGAATTTGGCGATGATCGATAAAGGGGTTTTTTTTTAATTTTAATTTTTTTAGATGTGCAGATTTAATGTCTGTGGTTGCTTTAACTTTCGCAAATATTAAGATATCGGGCTGTTTTTTTTTTTTAATCAATAGAGTATCATTCAAGGAAGGTTGGTATTGAATTTGGCGATGATCGGTAAAGGGTTTTTTTTTTTAATTTTTTTAGAAATGTCCGTGGTTGCTCTAACTTCCGCAAATATTGAGATATCGGGTTGTTTTTTTTTTAATCGATAGAGTTCATTCATTTATTTATTTATTAAATCCATTCAACCATTCATCCATTCATTCATTTATTTATTTATTAAATCCATTCATCCATTCACCCATTTATTCATTATTCATTCATCCATTCATCCATTCATCCATTCATTTATGTATTTATTAAATCCATTCATCCATTTATTCATTCATTTATTTATTTATGAAATTGCGAAAACCCATAACTTACATCGAGATCTTTCAAAAACTATATAATAAAGTATATTTTTCTTCAATACTTTTCCAGAATAAACCCATATCGAAAAATTAACCACGAAAACATTTAGCTTACATCGAGAGCTCTCCAACAGGAGTTAGACTCAAAGTCTGACCTTTTGAGGGAGTACAAGACGAAATTGACCATCTTGCAGAATAAAAATATGAAAAAATCTCTTAATGTGAGAAAACTTAAAAGGGAATTGTCAGGAAGCTGAAAAGTTTGATAGAAGAAAGAGAAAGAATCAAATTATTCATGTACCAGAAAGCCTATTTGGCGCCCAGAGTTGCATCCTCCCCCCTCATAAGAAGACCTTTAAAGGTCTCGTGATAACGATGAGGGGAATGTTAAGGTGGACAAAATTGCCTGAACAGCGAAGGCAACTGTTAAAACTTTATTTAAAAACTTATTTTTCCCAATTATAATGTATCCGATTTCTGCACTCCGTGAACCTCCTCGCTGTCGTGCGCTCTTGTTACTTGTGGAAGAATTATATGCGTAATTTGAAAAATGCACGATTTGAAGATTTGTTTGTTATTGCAACGCATTGTACCGAATCCAACGTAGGACCGCAAAGGTTTAATTCCATCCACCGTCGAATGCTGTCGAGTCTAATCCAAAATCGGGAACAAATTAAGCAACAAATTATCGTTCGTTTCACACGTAAATCGTCGAGGGGATGAACGTCTCACAATCAAACTCAGATCGTACCAATCAGGTCCAGCTGAAAAGAGGCTGATCTTAATTTCAGACAATATACGAGAGGGTGGCGAAGGGCATGTTAATTTCTCCTCTAACTACATAATTATCTTACGTACAAAAAATGCAGACGCAAGTATCCTTCTAAACCTTTTCGCATCGCGAGGAACAGAAGAACGGCGCCGGCGTCCAGATATGTCCGGCAGCGACGCGAGCTCCTACGAGGAACAGCAACGATTAAATTCCAATCCCGCGTTGCACGAGCTCGATGACGCCACTATAATTTCCGAGTTAGAAGCTCAGGGCGAGGAAGTGATGAGGCAATGGAGTTCGTTGCTGAATACCGCGCATATGGAGGAGGCGAATTCCAATTCCGCCAACAATAATTCCGTCAACAGCGCGACCGGTAACAATAACAACCAGGCCGTCACCGAATCCGGAATCGGAAGCGACAGGATGTCAAGGCTGTTACGCAGCAGATCGGGAACGGAATCGCCGCGTTCGTTAGACAACATGCGAAACCGTCAAGTTTCTAGTCCTATGAGAACGTCGGGAAGCGTGTCATCCTCGTGCGTCGATTCCGGAGACGAGGCCAGCCTCAGGATAGACCGCGGCACGTATCAGTACAGGGAGAGAAACATCCCCTGCGATCTCTGTTGCTTATAGAAAGATAAAATGTTACATTTTTCTAAAATCTTAGTTTCTCTAAATCTTTCCAGAAACTTAATTATTATCTAGCATTGCAATGAGTGTTAGAAGAATTGTATTACAATCAAAGCAATAGCAAAGCATTGGCAAGTAGTCTACAATAATATGTCTATTATATCAATAGCACAAAAGTTTTGTTATATTGGCACTAGGTTGATGCATCATAGGTTTATTCCTTACATCTATAAAGAGTTTATTATAAAAAGTCGATATAGAAAGCTCCATGAAGATAACATCGAGCAAGAGAAATACTTGTAATAATGAATAACATTTGTAAATCTAGTTCAACATGGGAAAAATGCTTTGTCTACTAGATTTGGTCTGTGGTTGTTTTCTATAAGATATATAAAACAAATGTTGATTTAACTTAAAACGTCTCCTGAGAGAATGATATGATGCAAATCCAACAGTTTGTAAGTATTTAAATAATATTTAAAAAGTATCCAAATAACGTATTGTATATTTTATGTATTCTAGCTTAGCGCATGTAAATTGCAAATATTATACACATATTACTTTGTCTAAACCATAACTAATTTTATTTAGATTTCTATATTTATTTTTTTTAAATAAGCACGTAACTGTCTTATATTTGTACGAGATTTTATTTAATTTAAAATTTTCTCATTGAAAAAAATTTGATGTAAATATAAGAAAATGCAAAGAACCTAACTTTATTGAAATTAGTTTAAAAAGATTAATTATTTCTTAAATAAGTTTTCAATTTAAAGTAATAAATATTATTTAAACAATATTTTATTGGTAGTAACATTATCAGACTTCATACTTTATTTGTATCAATCTTTTCCAGACAAAAAGAAGGTAATTAACATACTTTTCATATTACTACTATACAGTTTTGTCTCTATTGATATATTTTGCATTAGACTTCCATGTTGTTTTTAGATGTTAGATGGTGTAAAGTTAAACAGATAATTACAGACTTGAAAAGTCTGCTAAACTTGTTGAAAAAAAATTTTATACGCTAGAATCCTCATGGGAACAAACTTATTGGAGATTAGCATAAAATTGGGCCTATCGTGCATATGAACCTGCAAATCCATTGCCGCCCAGTCAAATGGATGCAGACATACAGAAAGTGATGTTCATAAGATACTTGGATTCAGTTCCTATAAACAAGATACATTTAAAACAAATAATAAATTTTTACAATTTTGATAACGACACAATGCTGGAAATACGGTAAATATTATAAATATGCATATCTTTATTCAATAATACACCATTGCTTAACGTAAAGTTTATAATATTTTACAGATTTTTCTTATTACTATTATGTATTAAAATCCGATGGGCCGATAAAATTGAAGCTTTATCATTTGCCGTAAAAATGTGTTCACCAAATTATGCGTACCCTATTTTTCAATCTGTGTACAATTGGCCAGAAATGCAAGAGAAAGCGATTGAAAAATACAATCGAAAGAAAAGAGTATTACCAAAGAATTTATAGAAATAAAAGGATTATGTATAATAAATTTTCTTAATATTTTTGGTATCATCTTTTCTTCTTTAAAATTTCCTTTTAAATAAATTTAGTCTTTGTTGATTTTAAAAATTCGCATATCTTACAAAATGTTTATCTTAATATGCTTCGTCTAAAAATCGATCGTTTTTTTTACTATAAAAAAATTAAGGTATAAAACAATTCTACGACAAATTTTGACAACTGCGTCCAGCACAATATTACCAGACAGATTAGCACGACAGACCGAGCGACAGATGTTAAGTACCTCATAAATTATGCACATATATGTATAATTCAACCATTAATTAATGATGTATCAAATTAAGAAAATAACGTAATAAATTCTTTTCAATTTTTATCAGAAATAACGTTCCCTGCTAAAATATTTTTTATTATAATCTATTACATAATTTTTTTTAAGTAATAATATACATTTGCTTCCTATAAACATTTACTCACATTTGTTTTAATATGTTTTTTTAAACAATCATTAAAAGAAATGCTGTGGACTCTTCCGTATCCTTTTAACAGATCATTAAAAGTCCGTCGGCGAAGTTTGCCGCTGGACCAGCGGTCAAGAACCTCGTGAACACGAGAAAAGGAAACATCAGTGACCGCAAAAGAAAGAGTCCTCCTCGTGGGTTGCGTATAAACACGTTGTCTCCCGGGGAAGGATCTTAAAAACACGCTCACCCGAGCTCGGCCACGTCGGCAAGTTCGCTATAGATTTTATTTATTAAACGAATTAATTACCGCGATTAGTTTCCTGATGGGACACGCGAGTGCTCTTCCTCGTGCGCGCTCGTTCACGTAAGGACGTAGAAATTCGCAGGATAGGTATTTGAGATTCGCGGGGATTTGCTTACGACGCCTCTGGAACAGCAGTTACTCGCAGGTAGCGGATTGGCGAGAAGATTAAGGGCTTATTACGACTGCGACGGACGATTAATGAGCTGGCTACTGTAACTTTGCACGGCGCTGCCTAACCGATGAAAAAACATGAAAAAAATGAAAGAACATGAAAAAAATTATAAATGTTTCGTATTCCTCATATTTATTATGGCTCGAGCATGTATAGCGCGATCATTGTGTCGAGTCATACATCGTTAAGCACGATCATTTGAAAGCGATCGTGAGATTCCGTCAGTTCCCGAAACCTCAGGTGTCCAAAAGATATTATGTGAAGTGCGTGAAGTGGACATATAACATCAACAGAATAATCTTCTGATATTAGAAAATATTATATAATATTCTCGGAATATTCTAATAAAATTGTTTTAATTTTTAAAAATATTAAAACAACATTCTCTCTCTCTCTCTCTCTCTCTTTCTAAGCATACTGTGTGCTTATAGGGTAAGTACAAAATGACTTATCTTACTTGAGTATAAAATACTCACATAACTGTGAGTGACTCAGATTACTTGAGTGTAAATGGAAAGCAACTAATGAATTATTTAATAAAATGTAGTTCGTATTTTTGTATTTGTTTAAATTGTAAATTGTACATTTATTTATTTTTAACAGATTTCCGAAAAACGAGGAATGTCTCAAAAAATGGCTCGCTTTTTGCAATATGGAGAAAGAAGTTTTGAACACTTGCACCAAACTGTGTGCAAACCATTTTGAAGAAGACGTCATAGTACAAAGAGTTGGGCGTTCAGTTCTCACAGCTAATGCCGTCCCAACAATAATTAGAAAGAGTAGGAAAAAAAGTTTGACAACGCGTTTCTCAACGAAAATGTCGAAAATCCTACATTAAAAGGTAAAAATTACTACATTTATGTGTCATTAATTGAAATAAATTGTAATTAATAAATTAATTGATCAATGTAGACGTTCACAACGTGGTGAGTGACGGCATCATCACTGATGACACAATTGTTATTGGAGACGTAAGTTCAATTGACAAAGGACACTTCGCTCCGACTACACAAAATTAGGAAATTTTTTATTTGACAGTGGAATAGGCCTACTGGGGAAACCACTTAAAAAAAAAACGCATCAACAATAGTACCTCAACGGTGATGTGGAAATCTATTGGCATTAAATTTGAACATATATCTCTTGAACATATACTATCATCTATTTGCGTGACTTACTTTATAGGTACTTATAATAAACTTATATATACGGAGCCTGATATTATATACATACATACATACATACATATATACGTATATACGTATACGTATGTACGTACACACACATCTGTGCGTGCGTGCGTGCGTGCGTGCGTGTGTGTGTGTGTGTTGTCACTGTTATCCGCTTCTCTAAATGCACTCGTCTGCTTCAGTCAAATGAGACACCGGAACGAGCGAAACGCATTTTGGATAATCCCTACTGATATCCCGGGAGCGGGAATAGAAAAAGGCGTCTAACAGAACAACATCCACTGATCGCACCGATAATTTATGTTCAATTTCTAACAAATTACGCCAACTGCGTCATTAATAAAGAGCGCATTATTGTTACGATTAACATATTAAGGGGGGACGTATTATACCTAGATAAAAAAAAATTGATTTTTCAATTTTTGTATTTTCTTATAGTATAGAATCTAGATGCAACATTTTGTTCAAATAAATGATAATTAATATGCGAGATTGGCTGATTGGAATACTCCGAAGCTATAATTTTGCTCCGAAGATTAATTACAGATCAATCATGAGCGGCGTCAAGATTATAGAAGATTTTTCTCGACTGAGATTGTATTGACGCTTGGAATGATACATCGGCATCGGGAAATGCGCGCGGAGCCGACAAACGAGATTAATCGTCGCCGAATATGGCGGGTTATTGCACTCGCAATTAAAGTACGTTAATAAAGCACCGGAGGCAAATCGTTTCGCGCTCAGCGGAATGTGAAAGTAGATAAAGTCGCGGCGAACTAGTCGTGTACGTAGTGCCAGTCTCGATGGCGCGCAGAGAACCTCATTATCGGTTTCCGACTTAATTGAGGTTGGTTTTGTTAACGGATTACGGCCGGATCGGTTCCGCAAACCGATCCAGCGTCCCGAGCAAATGTCATTATCACGATCAACAACTTACGAGCGAGCTCTCGACTCGTACGTGCCAATTAAAATGCCGCCTTCGAACTGGTGACCACCGGACTTAACTTTTTCATCATCGCGCGTAATCTCCATCCATAAATATCGATAAGATCAGCATGAGCGATCAAACCGGATGATTACACGGCAATATTATGCAAGCTCAAGCTCTAACTTCACTGTCAGCATCGTATTTTATGGCTCAATTCAAAAGATAATCAATCAAATTCTTGTCATGATGTAATTAACTAATAATATTGCGAAGAAAACGTGAATATCACCAAAAAAGTGACATTAATATACTCCTCCCTTTCAATAATTATCCTGAAACAACCAGTCGGCCGGAAACTTGCGGCCCACGCATCGGTATAACGCGTTATTCACAACGTTCCGCCGTGAAAAAATATCAAAATATACTTTCTATCATCGTAACGTAGTCATATATCAGAAAAGTGGATGTCGTATATTAGAAGGCACAGCAAGCGGCGATGGCGTTTCTCGAGATGGCGTGACTCCGGCGCTATCGCATGGCAACCTTGCCGTGCATTACCGCCGATTAATAAGCCCTACGTTCTAAGAAAGCACCTCGGGGTTACGTACTTACTCGACATGCATCTCGCGTTCGTGGATCATCGCTACGAGGGAGAGGAAGAATCGCCTCGGTCTTTAACATCTCGTGCGCTCATCTTTCTCTTTCGCGAAAGAGAGAGAAAGAGAGAGAGAGAGAGAGAGAGAGAGAGAGAGAGAGAGAGAGAGAGAGA